>NC_133771.1:162287000-162310135 GCF_003597395.2 Chelonoidis abingdonii
CCTAGGTAACCCATTCCAGAGCTTTACCACCCTCCTAGTGAAAGTTTTTCCTAATATCCAACTTAAACCTCCTCCACTGCAACTTGAGACCATTACTCCTTGTTCTGTCATCAGGTTCCAGTATGACCTCATCTGTCATTCCAATATATTTTCTACCCTGGAATTATTGTGTCCCATTGATTATCAATATTTAGTTGTCTGCCTTCATGTGATGTAATTGAATTGGATTCTTTTTTTCATTTGACTGTTTGTTTCTCTTCAGTTCCTACCTGTACTTTATCAATTTCAATCCTCACCTCTACTAGGATCTAGAGTATCCCCTTTAATAAATCTTCCCTTAAGGGACGTCTGTGTGAACCATGTGCTCCTCTGCACCTGTCAGTTTTCCACAAGCTCTTAGTTTAAAACTCCCCTATGACTTTTTTAATTTTACATGCCAGAAATCTGTTTCCAGTTTGGTTTAGATAGAACATGTACAGACTTCTGGTACAGGCTCGTCCTTTCCCAAAAGGTTCACCAGTTCCTAATAAACCTAAATCCTGCCTCTGGACACCATTGTCTCATTCATTCAATAAGACCCTGCAGTTTGGCCTGTCTAAGTGGCTCTCCATGTGGAACTGGAAACATTTCAGAGAATGCTACCATACACATTCTGGACTGTAATCTCTAATCTAGCCGCCTACATTGGCCTCCTACCTTTCCCTATGCTTTAATGTCTCCATTTTATAGATGGAGAATTGAAGATTAGAAAGAATGCTTCTTTTCCTCACAATGGTGTTGTGGAGATGCTCAGATATGAGGATGATGGATGCCATCGGAGTTACCAAAATAGACAGACACCATTCAAAGAGACTGTGTGACCATCCAAGGCTGCCAAGGCTGTGTATTTGTCATGCAGGGCAAAAATAACCATAACAGAATTAGGGTGGAGTGAACAATACTGATAAATTAATGCACACACATCCTGTTAAACTTTTATCCGAAATCCTAACTCAAGGGGAACGTTCACTGAGTTCAAAAAAAGTTACATAAAAACCTTTATTTTCTCAGTTTTGTGCACTTTTGTGCAATTCACAACCGGGGTCATAAGCAAGGATGCAGAGATTCCATGAAACAGGCCAATTCTCCAGCACTGATGTAGTGGAAAGGAAGCACTGTACATCATACAAGGAAGACCAGTTTGGCAGTCAAGAGTGCCAGATAAGTTGAGTATGTAAGAAGCATCCATTCTTTTAGGTGCTTCTCCACTTTCTTCAATGGAACTACTCCAATTTACACCAGCAGAGAATTTGGCGCAGTGCAACTGGATTATACTGTCTTGCTGAGAACCCTTCTGCTCGTCCCTCTCCCGGAGCAGGAGATCCATTGCCAGCTTTTGAGAGAATACAGTCTTTCTTCCTGTGATTACTCATCTCTAGGGGTGGCTCTAGGTATTTTGCTGCCCCAATCACAGCAGGCAGGCTGCCTTTGGCGGCAGCCTGCAGGAGGTCCGCCGAAGCCGCGGGACCAGCAGACCCTCTGCAGGTATGCCGCCGAAGGTAACCTGCCTGCCTCCCTCGCAGTGACCAGCATAGTGCCCCTCGTGGCTTGCTGCCCCAGGCACATGCTTGGTGTGCTGGTGCCTGGAGCTGCCCCTGCTCATCTCAGAACTAGAACAGTGCAACAGGCTGACGGGGATGAGTCCAGTGCCTGGACTCCAAAGTAAAGGCAAAAGGTTGCCCAGAGATATAGTGGGTGCACCACAAAACTTAATTCTGGATTCAACAAAAAGAGAATTGTGCTGTTTGCATGAATTCTCTGGATAATGTTTTTATCTGGTTAAATAGAAGTCCAGGCGATGACTGTACATAGACAGTCCTACACCCCGAAGAAGGGCTCATGGAGTGAAAGCAAAGAATAGAAAACAAACAACACACTTGTCTTGGGAAACACTGAGGTTGCTAGATTTCTTGCCTTACCTATCTTTATAGAAAGGAAGGAGTGACACCTAGTGGTTAGAGGCCTGAGCTACCTTTCTATTATGCCTTACTCAAACATTTTTATCTGGAATTAACTGCAGCAACTCCAGGGCAGCTTTAAAAGTAGGTAGGTACTTACATTACTAAAGAAAACCCATAAGCACAATGCTGATTTGTATGTGTATGACAGAGGGTGTTTCTTGGTCAGGGGTGGCAAGTTGTATGGGCCCGGGGTACCTGGGCTTCAGCAAATTCAGGGCCTGGGGACCGACTGTAGTAAACTGCTTTGCGTAGGAAGGTGCTACTTTTATCAGTAACTGCTACATTAGATCAGTTGTTTCCCAAACCTGGGACGCCACTTGCATAGGGAAAGCCCCTGGTGGGCCGGGCAGGTGTGTTTACCTGCCACGTCCGCAGGTCCGGCAGATCGTGGCTCTCACTGGCCACACTTTCACCTCTTCCTGGAGCAGTGAAACAAGCTGGTATGGGCCGGTACGAAGGACTGGTAAGAAAAGGAGACTGAGGGAGGGGGAGAGAAGCCTGCTCCCTGCATAAGAATAGTTTAAACTCAGTTGTTCCCTGATGGTTCAACCCCCAGGGCTAGGTTTCTGGCATCCTTGTTAATTTCACTCACAGTAGCTGCGGGGAGGGGGTTAAGGGGAAGGTGTGTTTGACCATGGAAGGGGCAGTCCTTTTATGCCCCCCGGATCAGGGGATCTCTCCAATACTAATATACACAACAAATACAAGCATTTGGCTGCACAGCTTAAATCCAGAGCTAATAAAAGCAGGTGGAAGGGGAAAACTCCCTGTCACATTGGTTTCTTGTCTCCTCCCTCCCCCTCCTTGCCAGCCAGGCTGCAGACAAGCTCTGCATTTCTCCCCTACCCCATTAGCGGTTTCCTCTAGGCCTAGCTGCAGTAGGAGAGGGCTGAGAACCTGCTGCTGCTGCCTGCAAAAGCACAGTTAAACTCACTGTTCCCTGCAGTTCAGTGCCCAGAGTTAGGAGCCGTCCTGGCATCCTTTACATTTCACTCCCAGTTGTTGTTGGGGGTGGTGGACCAGGCAGGGCAGTTCTTTTCTGCCTCCGGGATGAGGGGATCTCCTAAACACAATCAAAACAGGAAACCATTTCCAAGTTCAATCTATCCCATTCCTCCCCAGCAGAGGACATGGTTGTGATGCCCAACTGCTTGCAGATCGTCTTTGAAATGTACTGTTTAAAAAAAAAAACAAAAACAACATGGAGAACATGGTGGAAAGATGTCATGATGATAGGTTTATTTGGAAAGCAATTTTGCTAAAGCAACTAAGATCCTCACAGGGAAAGCAAATAGCCCCATAGACAAACCACAAGGCATGAGGGAAAACTGAATATTCAGGGAAATTATTGTGCCTCTTTGAAAAGAAATAGTAGCTTTCATTCCATCCACCTCTTTATATATGATTTAAACACCTGAAATGTCCTTAGGACAGTGGTGCAATCTCAGATCTTTTTTTGTTTTTCTGCCTGCCGAGTGCAGAGGCTGAAATTGACAAACTTTCTCTAAATATCTTGTATATTTCATGAAGGCTATTCGTTGTCCTTCATTACCCCTGACTCCAACACTCCCTCCTGCTGCTGGCTGGCTGTGGTTTTTGCCTTGTTACTTACTCCTTGGCAGACCAGCCCAGCGGCACCTGCTGACTCTCTGCAGACAGCAGCCCACAGGGCCGGTTGCTGGGGTCGCTCCTGGTCGGTGTGCAGGCTGGCAGCTGCATTGTTTGTACATATACATCAGTATGTATTACTATCCTGTGGGGGGCGCCGGTGCCTTTTGAGGGTGGGGAACAGGAGACAGTATTTCTGCTGCCAGAGGTGAAAGTAAGCCGGTCCGGTTCCGTCCAGTGTACCGACAAGAGCAGTACGCCGTGCTGGACCGCATCAACTTCCAGGCGGGGATTGAAAGGCTCAGAGGTCCCGCCGCTGCGGGCAGCCCAGAGCCCTTTAAATCACATTTATTATGACAACACAATTTGATTTATGACTAAACTAATACCTAACACACCAGATGTTCTGCAGCTGCTGTATAGTTACAGTCCTGAACATAGCTTGAGTCTGTGGCTTGATTCGCAGCTTGGTTCGTAGCTTGCAGGTCCAGCTCCAGGCACCAGCATTCCAAGCTGGTGCTTGGGGCGGCAATCTGAAAGAGCGCGGCAGTCCCTGTTGTTTGCCCCAAGCAGCTTTCTGAATGCTGCAGCAGCGGCGGGAACAGTCCATGTGCCCTTAGGGCAGGCATGTTTCCACGGTGGCGGCGACTTCTATGTTTAGCTTCCGGGATGGCTTCAGCTAACATAGAAGCTGCTGCCGAATTGCTGCAGCTCAAAATGCACGTGCTGCCCTAAGGGCACACGGATTGCCCCTGCCCGCAATTCGGCGCGCTGCTTGCGGTGAAAACTGTAGAGCTGGCCCCGTACCTTGTGGTGGCTAACTGGCCAGGAAAGCAGGGCACAAGAAAGGCTGGGTCTGCCTCCAATGAGCACAACGTTACCCTCCAAATCTCCATCTCACCCATCCTTTTCTTAGGCTTTAGTTTGAATCCAGATTATAGCTCTTGCTGTGTCACCTGCTCTGGGTTCGGTGTGATTGATCATCTGTCAATTGCAGACTTAACTTTCAGCCTGACCTGGCTTGATCTTCCTTCATTGTACCTTTGTCTTTTCTTTTTAGGGGGAATCTTCATACTCGTTAGGGCTGTTTGTCTGCACCTTCAGCCATTGGTGTTTGAACTATTATCAAGACAGGCTGGTGCCGGAGGTTGATTTCTATCGTCCATACATACCTCATTCACACATCTAAACTAAACTAATAAGATTACAGCAGGTTTGCAAAAAGAAAGTTGCAGCAACCTTTTACAAAATGGAGTGAGCATTTTAAAATGGAGTTTGAATTACAATATGGCAAACAGTACACAGACGCTACAATGTGGGCAAGTGTAATGAATGGTAAACAATAACAGAAGTTACAATACTGAAACATGCAAGAGTAGGTCTACACTACTGGATTATCCGATTTTTACATAAACCAGTTTTGTAAAACAGATTGTAAAGTCAAGTGCACGTGGCCACACAAGCACAATAATCGGCGGTTGCGTCCATGTACCGAGGCTACGTCGAGTTCTGGAGTGTTCTGTGGGTAGCTATCCGTAGCTACCCATAGTTCCCGCAGTCTCCCCGCCCATTGGAATCTTGTATTGAGATCTCAATGCATGGTGGTGCAAAAACAGTGTCGCAGGTGATTCTGGGTAAATTTGCACTCATTCCTTCCTCCGTGAAAGCAACAGCAGAACAACATTTCGCACCCTTTCCCCTGCAGACAACCAAGCATGGCAACCATGGAGCCCATTTTGCCTTTTGTCACTGTCACCGTATGTGTACTGGATGCCACTGACAGAGGTGGTACTGCAGCACTACACAGCAGCATTCATTTGCCTTTGCAAGATAGTAGAGACGATTATCAGTCGTTCCGTACTGTCTGCTGCTGTCATGGGTGCTCCTGGCTGGCCTTCGCTAAGGTCGGCCGGGAGTGCAAAGACAAAAATGGGAATGACTCCCCGAGTCATTCCCCTCCTTTGTTTTATCTAAGAATAGAGTCAGTCCTGCCTAGAATATGGGGCAAGTGTACCAGAGAACCAGAGAGCACAGCCGCTCCGTGTCAGATCCCGAGAAATGATGAGCTGCATGCCATTCTAGGGAGTGCCTCTGCAACAACCCCATCCGTTGCTTCCCTCCTCCTCCAACCCTCCTGGGCTACCGTTGCAGTGTTCCCCCATTTGTGTGATGAAGTAATAAAGAATGCAGGAATAAGAAACAGGGTTTTTAGTGAGATAAAATGAGGGGGAGGCAGCCCCCAGTTGCTATGATGAAGACGGTTACCAGCCATTCTGTACCATCTGCCGGGAATGACCGGGAGTCATTCCTATTTTTACCCAGGCGCCCCCAGCCGACCTCATCTGAGGCCAGCCAGGAACACTCACGGGATGATGATGAGAATGGTTATCAGTCATTCTACACTGTACTGTCCGCCACTGGGGAAGGGAGAGAAGATGATGCTGCTGTTCAGTGCCGCAACACCGCATCTACCAGCAGCATGCAGTAGACATACGGTGACATTGAAAAAAGTCAAGAAACGATCATTTTCCCTTTTCTTTCACGATATCGATATAAAGGGCCTCGTTGTGTGGATGGTTGCAGGGTTAAATCAGTTTAACACTGCTAAATTCGGTTTAAATGCGTAGTGTAGACCAGGCCCAAGTCTCGGTGATTTTAAGCAGGAAATGGATTGACAATGAAACTTACAAGGGCAACTGGCAGAACAGCTATGGCTCTTAACAAGCATCTTAATTGTCAATTAGCCAGTTATTGGAACAACCAGTTTTATGAATGAATTTTTCTTATTTTTCGAGCAGATGTTTATTCTGTTGGATCATCTGACTTCCACTTTGACTGAATTTCTGGCCTAGTGTCAAAACTTTGTTTTGAGTCAATCCACCAATGGGGATTGTATTTTTGCAACTGTTATTTTGCCTCTCAGTCTAGCCCTTACTATTTTTCCGCATGCCATAGTGTACAACTTGATTCTCAAATATTCACTAAAGGCGGTATATGATCTCCTATAATGTCTTTCTTCCTGGAAAAAAATCTATTGTAATTTTTGCAGAAAATTAGAACTGCCATTGTGGGTCAGACCAATAGTCTGCCTAATCTAGTATCCTGTCTTGTGACAGTGGCCAATGCCAGGTGCTTCTAAGGGAATGATCAGACCAGGCAATGACTCAGTGAACCATTCCATTGTCCACTCCCAGCATCTGGCAGTCGAAGGATGGTTTAGGGACATGCAGAGCACGGGCCTACATCCCCGATTATCTTGACTAATAGCCAATGTACTTATCCTGAGGGACTGATCTAATTCTTTGTTCAACCCATTCATAATTTTGCCTTTCAAAATATAATGAACACACATCTACAACCCCAAGATACCTTTACAACTACAAAAATTCTAAAATCATGAGTTATACACCCGTGAGTCAAGGCATTTTACTAAATAAATGATTTCTTGTTTATGTGCCTCTTTGTTCCAGAGCCTGTAGGGTGCAGTAAGGCCAGTTCCAATGCCTTGAGCCTAAACACCTGAGTGAATCTTAGTCTACTCTTGTACTGTTCCTGTTTCCTCTTCCAAACATTTCATATAGCTAAGGCCATAGCTACACTTTAAGTGTGGGTTAACTCAAGTTATGTCAGCATAGAGTCACTACGGTTACTTTATCACTTGTGTGCCTCCTGGACTCCTTGTCTCAGCAGCCGGGGTACTCATCAGAAGCACTTGTATAAATTCAGAGTGAGGTGCACCATGAATAGATATCCCACTGTCCACCCACTGTATTTTGGGTACCAAACAGGTCAGACTGGGGTGGTTGTGGCCATGGGATCCAACTTCCTATAATGCATTGTTAACCATCCACTAATGTTATATGTATGCCATACATAAACATATACATAACGTTTACACCTTTTTTTCTAAACCCACAAATCTGCCTGGCCCTCCTTACTGTCTGCCATCTCACACAGAATCATGGAGCTTGCATGGCTCTGCATTATTGTCGTGAGCATTTCAACCCAAAGGTGCGTGCTCCTTTACAGTTTGTAGCTCAGCAAACAAATGTAGAGTGTGACATTATACTCTACATTCTTTATGAAAATGTGCTTATGATATGGATCTGACATAGCTAATATATACTTCATGCAAGATGGCTGATGTGGGGTATCATTGCAAAACTTAAGACCTATTGACTGTGTTTATCCAATCTGTATGCATGTAATGTTTGTATCTAAGCTAGAAATATTGACCATGTCTCTGTATTTCAAATGTGCTCTGTTGGATGAGGCAAGACAATGTTAGTGGCTTATTGAAACAATGCACAAACACAAAGATTACCCCAGGAACTGTGTGCAATAGAAACCTCTGAACGATAGTGCTATACAATGGGGACTACTTGATCAAGATCAGAAAACTCTGATCTTTGCTGTCTGAACCAGATCACAGCAAAAGAGCCTTCCAGAAAGTGGGGGTGGGAGGGGAGAAAAGGTGACAATGACAGCCTACATGAACAACCAGAAACATCTGAGGTACAAAGACTGAACAGTGAAGTGATTGTCCCAGCAATCTGGATGATGGGGAGACAGATCCTTCGTTCTCAGTATGCTGAGCTGAAGTATCTAACATTATCAACCACTGAAGAATAATCCAGGTGTGTATAATATACCTTGTGTCCCCATTATGCAGACATAAGCCTTTTTCTCACTGCTAATAAAACCAATGAAAACACCACAAGACAAGTTACATTTTAACAGTGAAGACGAAGCCTAAAGAAAATGCCTCAAAAATTAAATGAGAGAGCAATGAGGTGATGTGAGTACCACAGTTTTGAGTGTAATTTTTGTGGTGATACATACACATAAGGAGCAAAGAGGTAACAATGACAGAAGTGGAAGTCTGTATAAAGCACAATGGTAGATTTTCTGCCTATGAGCTTGCTTTTCAAAGGAATTAAGTATTTCACATACTGTTTCTAATGCTGTTTACTACTCAATGTTTTGTGTGCATTCAGTTTTTTTTGTATGACTACTATGCAGTGAAAAGGGACTAATCAAGATTTCTTTTTAAATGTTCAGACTTTCATTAAGGGTCTTTCATGCAATAGCCATAAAATTTCACTTGCAAAATTTTTTTTAAACAGTCCTGAAAATATAGGAATATGGGGTTGGTTCTATATTCTCCAAAAATGTGTTTGGTATCTAGTGTTTTCTAATCATAGTGACTAAGCATCTTGCCATACAGCAAAAGTGTAAGACAGCTTAGGAAACTGCTATGAGACTCTCTGCATTCAGATACAGTGATAGCGGATTCTTTGCTTCTAAGGGGATATATGTAAAATGTTTCACTGAGTTAAGTCTCTCTACACTGGTAAGTTAAAGCGCTCTAACTTGCTGGCTCAGGGGTGTGAAAAATCACCCCCACCACCCCCAGCGCAGCAAGTTTGAGTGCTTTATAGTGCTAGTGTGGACCGGCTTGACTCCCAGTGCTCAGAGCTAATCCCCTTGTCGAGGTGGATTACCAGGAGCACTGGCACCCATGGCAGTGCTTTGAACTTTGTAGTGTAGACATAACCTTAGTAGGTTAGATCAGACAAAGAGGAGCTGCATTGACTAGGCATTGGGAAGTCTGTGCCTTTAAGAACCCAGCCCTGGGAAGCTGATGCTGAGAGGTGCTGTCTGTGAGAGGGGAAACAAAAAAAAAAAAAAGCCCCTTTGCCCTCCACCATTTTTGCGAACACTGGTGTCTCAGTCCCACTGGGGTAACTGTTACCCCCTGTGCCTCTACCTGTGCCAGGTTTTGCTCTCTGTCACCCTCTCTGCCAGTGCCTCACCACGAGCTTAACTCCTGCTTCTCCCCTCCACCCTGATTTTGCCCTTTAGCCCCTCTCCTAATCTCCAGTTGCTAGACCTCCCCCCGCCCCCAGACCAGTCAATTTCCACCCCCGGCTCTGATTCACCCCCTTTGCCACTTTTTAACCCCTGTCAAAAGATGTCCACAGAATCTTGTGGCTAATAAGGGCAGGGTGAAGGGCAGTGGATGTACTGTAAGTAGCACATTCCTATGCAGAGCAATTTCCTACACTACACTGGCTCCACCAATGTTCTGGGCTGGGTCTCTCCTCTACCCCGTCTGATGCCCCCATGCACCTCGCCCAAGCATCCCTGCCTGCCCTGGGCAGTAGGCAGCTGCCCCCTGCAGCTCCACACTGTGCTCCTTAGCCAGCCGCTGCCAGCTACAAGGGAGTGGTGCCAGAGGCTGGCTGAGGCAGTTGCTGAGCCTGCCAAGGGAGGAAGTACATTGCAGCCCCCCCGGTAGGTGACTCCAAGTTGGGGGGCTTATCCTGGCTGGGCATCCTGAGCAACAGCTGGGGCGGAGGGAAGGGAGGGCTTGAGTGAGGGTCATGCTGGCGGGGGAGAAGCTGCCAGCAGGGAGAGGGCTGGGCAGTTCTCCTCTCTGGCCCCTAGCCCTGGGACAGCCTGCCAGCTGCACCCCAAACTCCTCATGCCCAGTCCCATACGCCGCACCTCCCTCACCCCAGCCCCCTGCCCCAGTCTAGAGCCTGCATCCAGAACCCAAACTCCCTCCCAGAGCCTGCACCCCAAACTGCCTCCCAGAGCCTTAGGCAGATGTAGGGGGGGGGTGGACTTGGACCTGTTCTGGGCACCATCAAAAATTATACAAACCTGCTGCCCCTGTTCTTTGGTTGGTCACACTACATGCTCTAGACTGAGCTAATGCATCTGCAATTCTGCTTCTGTTATCTTTAAAGGTTTTGGGTTTTTTTCTAAAATGTTAAGTAAATTGCGGGGGCCATGAAATGTTCCAGAATGAATGTTCTAGAGCCTTAAGTCCTCTGTGTATCCCCAGGATAAGTAGAGCCCAGGCATTTGTAGCTCAAGCTTCCTCAACGCTATTATTGGCAGCGTGTCTCAACACTGACTTGGGGTGACTGGAATTGCTTGTATCTTCCTAGTGATTATGGAACCCATTGGTGAATGTGTGTTACAAATGCATTCTGTGCTGAATCCACAGATGATATGAGAAGGTACTGCCCCACTTAACTAGCCCCATGTTAGTAAATATTAACTTTTTATGATTTTGTATATTAAAATCCATTATTTTATATGCTAACCAAAATCCTTTTTATATTGTGTATTTAGTCCCCCGTACCTAGGAAGCTGAAAGTTCTGCCCTTAACCTAAACTTAGCATGTGAGCAACACTCAAATTTGTCATTAAATATTGACTACAGCTAATTATTCCCCATGCCTCTAAATCCAGATGTCCAGGAAGGACCTCTCAAAATGAATGAAAGATATCTATGAAGTATGTCATAAACAAGACTGGGTAATTGATAACTGGATCATAAGCACCCTTATGTTCTGTGATTGATAACAGGTATTTGTTGCAGATGTTTTCTGTGATGAACTGATGAATGAAATAATGACCCAGTAAAAGATGTTTTTAACTCGCTAGGAAGTACTAGTGGCAACAGGTGTTCTTAATAATTACTGGGTTAGAAATCCCTTTAGCTTTAAATAAATTCCATAAGTGACTTGGTAAGATGAGATATATGGAAAACAGAACACACAGTGAAATTGTGGGATAATAGTTTTCTTCTCTTGCACTCTATAAAAGGAAAGAGGTTTGTGGAGTTAGACGGGGATGAACACTGCCAGCATTGCATCAGTTACAAAGAGGAAGACAGTGTGCCATCCTTTCACTTGCCTCACTACACTTCTGCCTCCTTTACGTTCATTAATTGTAAAAGGCTTCGTCCAGTATTCCTACCAGATGCACGCTGTCTTCTGTGTTCCATGTTTCTCTTGCATATGTAGTGTCCACTCTCCAGGATGCGTCCTCAGCAATGGGAATCAAACCTGTTATATCTGGACCTAAAAACATGAGCCTCCTGAACTAAAAGACCCAACTCAATTAGCCCAGGCTGTAGCAGGCTCATCAACCTCTGTATGTTGCCCAGCCTAAGGAGAGGATCCACAGGGCCTGGAAATGAAATAATTCCAGGGATAACTAATGAGATAACAGGGACGGGAGTGAGGTCAAGGGGTCAAACAAAGGGAACCTGATGGGGACACCAAGCAGAGAACCCTGGACAGCGCCCACTGCTCCTCGAAGAGGTCAAGGGAGCCAGTGGACACCGCCCAGAGGAACTCTGCCCAGATGCGTGAATGGATGGAGGATTGGAAATAGGCCTCACAGTCACAGGAGACCCCATCAGCCAACCTCCTCTCCCTGGTTTTATAGATGGCTGTTTTAGACAGGGCCAGGAGGAAGCTGACCAGGCAGTCCCATGACTTTGTGGGGCCATGGATAGGGAGTGCATAAATAAAAAGGTAGGGGGAAAAGTGCAACCAAAATCTTAACAAAATATTTGTGAGAAGCCAGAATAGGGGCTGCATCCTGGTGCACTCCAAGTAAATGTGCGCCAGGATTTTCCTCATGCCACAAAAGATGCAGGTGTCCGGGATAGAGGTAAACCATGCCAAGTACATGCCCGTGCTCACAGTCCCATGATCTTGCCAACTGATATCCCCGGTGGGCCTCGGGACCAGGGTAGAGTATAGGCTGGCCCACCGTGGCTCCTCACCCTCTAGAGGTGGCAGGAGGTCCTGCCATTTTGTCAGGGTGGGACGCAAGGATGAGGAAGTGAAGGGTGTGGAGCATGAGCGTGTATAGATGTTTCCTTGGCACGGTCTGGAAGTGGACCGGCTGTAGATTGTGCAGCCAGCTCACGGTGAAGGGGCAGCGGGGCAGGGGCCCAATGAAAAGGTCTGGAGGGCCTGGGGTGGAGGGTTGGTGGCGCGTGCCCTCTCACAGGACCCGGTCAAGGTAGGCCCGAGCAGCGGGCGGCAAAGCAGCCCTCACCTCCTGAAGTACACGCTGGGGAGCATGAGGCCTGAAGAGCCCCATGCACTGAGCGAGCATCAGGGGATCCAGCCAGTCTCCCTGGTCATAGTCCAGGAGGTTTCTGACTCTGGTGACTTCTGCCAGGACAAACCTCTGGCACACCCAGGGGGACTCTGCCACCTGCACACGGAGCTGGGGGTTGGGTAGCTGGGGCTCCATGAGGAGATCTGCTCCCTCGGTGGCTGCCATGGACCTGATCATTGAGAACAGCTTCCGGGTCTGGAAAGGGTCCTGGTAGAAGACTGGCAGCCCAGAGAAGTCTTGTGGAAGACCTGTGGGATGGAGAAAAAGGAGCTTCTGGTTGTATCAGAGCCCTTGGAAGTGGCGCAGGAAGGCATGCGGCAGCACTCTCCACGCTGGACTACCTGCACCATACAGGAGCCTCTGCAGGGCCTGGAGGCGGAAGACATGGACCTAAGTATATAGACACTTCAGGACCTGCCTTCCCCTCTCTCCTCCAGTGGCAGGTGGAGGACCCCTGCAGAGACCTAGTGCAGTCCTGGCCAAAAGAATTCCAGAATCACCATCCGGAGGTGGGCCAGGAAGCCTGGGGCCAGGACCAGTCGGTACCAGAGCATGGACAGGACTAGTTGATTAAGCACCAGTGCCCTCCCTCAGAGGGATAGGCACTGGAGTAGTCTTGTCCATTTCCAGAGCCTCTCCGTCACCCAGTCCTGCTCTATGAGGGTAGTGTTAAAGTATCAGTTTTTCGGCAGAGACAGATGCGTGGCAGAAAGGTAAACACCGAGATAGAGCAGTGGACCAGTGCTCCACCGGATGGCCTGAAGTGTGGGTGGGAGGGAGCTCGCCTGCCACCCGTCCCCGACCACCAGGCCACAGCTCTTGACCCAGTTGACCTGGGCAGAGGAGGCTGCTGAGTACACGATCTGGCAAGCCTCCACCCGCGCCAAGTCACCCGGGTACTGGACCACAAGAAGCATGTCACTGGCATACGCCGACAGGACCAGCTGCAGCTCCGGCTCTAACAGCACCAACTCTGTCAACCTCCTGCGGAGGAGGCAGAGGAAGGGCTCGATCACCAGAGCATACAGCTGGCCCAAGAGGGGGCATCCCTGCCATACTTCTCGCCTGAAGCTGACCGGTTCAGTCAGGGTCCAATTGAGCCTGACCAGACACTCTGCAGAAGCGTACAGCACCTGGAGAAAACCCACAAACTGGGGTCCGAAGCCAAATGCTTGCAGAGTGCCCAGGAGATACCCAAGGTCCACCCTGTTGAACGCCTTCTCCTGATCCAGCGACAAGAGGGCAAACAACAGACCATCCCTACACCCGAGCTTCAAAAGATCCCAGACCAGATACAGATTATCAAATATGGTGGTGCGGCCCAGGTTGGTGTAGGTCTGGTCTGGGTGGACCACATCCACCAGCACGGACCCTAGCCACAGCAAGATGGCCTTGGCTACGATTTAATAGTCCGTGCTGAGGAGTGAGACAGGATGCCAATTCCGTAAGTCACGGAGGTCCCCCTTTTTCAGCAATAAGGCAAGCACGGCTCACCTGCACGAAAGAGGGAGGACTCCACTCTGCAAGGACTTGGCCCAGACGGTCACATCCCATGACACATGGTAGAATTCCATGGTCAGCCCGTCCATGCCCAGAGATTTATTTGTGAGCATGCAGCGGAGGGCTTCCGAGAACTCGGCCAAAGTGAGAGGCAGCTCTAGGTCTTGGTCACCCACGCTGACCATTGGGAGTCCATCGCAGAGCACTCTGCAAGCGTTAGGATCAGTCAGATCCGGGGAGAAAAGGCCTGAGTAGAAGGCCCTGGCCTTCCCGCACATCTCCACCAGATCCATGAGGGGGGTGCTGTCCTCTGCCAGGAGGCAGGTGACATGCTTCTTGGCCCCCGTCTTTCTCTAAGGCATAGAAGAAGCGGCAGCTGCAATCCATCTTCTGAAGGAGGTGGATGAGGAATTGAACAAAGGTAGCCTGAGAACCTAGGGTCTTCAAGGGCCCAGAGCTCTTCCCGCTTCTCCCAGCATGCTCTGCAGAGGAATGGATCCTCAGGGCTGGTGGCCAGATGCCTCTCCAGCTCTAAGACCTCCCGTTTCAACTGCTCTATCGCCGCATCCCTCTGTTGGCTGGCGCCCCAGGTGTAGTCGCGGCAGAAGAGCCGGGCATGCACCTTCCCCACATCCCACTACCACCGTACCGAGGGAAAGGTGCGCCTCTGCCCTTGCCAGGCCAGCCAGAACTCCTGGAAGGACACCACAAAGCCCACATTCTCCAACAAGCTGTTGTTGAAATGCCAATAGCCCAGCCCTGGCCTCTCCACATAGAGAGAGGCCATCAGGGTGGCTAGATGGTGATCTGAAAATGGGGCCGGCCAAATGCTGGAGGAGTGGGCCAATGAAAGGTAGAAGCATGACAGATATATGTGGTCCAACAGGGAGTGGTGTGACTGATGGGCCTCCACCCGGACAAAGGTGAACATCGAGATATTGTCCGGGTGGTGGTCTCGCCAGACGTCCACCAGGGAGTGACTGTCAATGATCTCTCGGAGGACATCCATGGAAGCTGAGCACTGCTCGGTCCCCGGGCAGTCTTTCTCCATGAGGGTAGTGTTAAATTACCTGCCCAGGACCAGATACTCACAAGGATCCAAGGAGCTGAGGAAGGCAGACGCCTGCTGATAGAAATGCAGCTGCTCCATGCCCGATGTCGGGGCGTAAACTTTGAACTTCTCCATACGGACCCAAAGGTGCAACATGCAGCCCAGCACAGTCTCGGCGACTCCCAGCACCTTGGGCTGTAGGTTGGGCCACTCCAGCTGTATGAACTGTGAGGTTGCTAAAGTAGACCCTGTCCCCTCATTCCAGCCGCCAGCTGTCTTCGGCGGCGGGGTCAGTATGGGTCTCCTCCAGGAAAACCACAGAGTACCCCCCCCACAAAGGAAGGAGAGCACCTGGCTCCTGAGGAGACCCATCCTACAGTCCCAGGTCTTCTATGTTGCGAAGATGATAGGTGCCATGAGGAGGGCTGGGGGGGGATCCTCTCTAGCAGGGTCACTCACGGCCCCCATCGGGCCATGCAGCAAACCGTGACCTACCCTGTAGGTGAGTAAGGAGTCACGGAAGAGGTGGATTCGCTGGTAGGCTGCGGTGGCCTGCTTCCCAGTCCTGTTACCCTCCCGCATGAGGGCCCCCGTGGCCCGGAGGATTTGAGGGAAATCCGCCCCCCCATCACTGGAGAGTGAGCTGCACCTTGTTCCAGGAGCCACAGATGTCTGCAAGGAACTCCCGCAGCTCTTCTCACAGCGTATGGGGGGGCAGGGTCACTGGACTCTGGATTGCCCCTGGTGGGGCCCCTGTCAAAGCCCCATGGGCCACCAAGACGGGCAAACAGGGGGCAGACCACCCACGTGGCACCCGATGGCCTGTGTCACGTGGCCCTCCTCGCATCCCGGCTCAGTAGGGGGCAGCGGAGGGAAAATTCCCGACCTACCAGGGGCTATACAGAGAAATACAAAGGCTGCTCCCTGGGGGCCATCCTCTGGAAAAGGGAAGGAGAAGGCCCCAGGAGTGACAATGGCATCATGGGAGGTGGGGAGGATAAGGATGGGGTTGGCATCAGGGGCAGGGCAGGGATCAAGAGTAGGGGCAGGGCAGGGCAGGAGCAGAGTCGGGGAGTGGGACAGAGACAGGATCCTGAGCCCTAGTAGCTGAGCCGCTGGGAGGTGGCCCCTCTCAGTTCGGCTCAGGGATCTGAGGGGTAGGAAGGGGACCCTCAATGATGTCAGGCTCAGGCTCTATGGCTGGTGTGGCAGCTACGGCATTGGGAGGTGGACAGTCTTCAATGGGGTCCCCGCCCGGGAAGGAGGTTGGTTGCTCCACATCTACAAGGGATACCCCATGGGACTTGGGTCCCGGCCACATGGCACTGGCCATCATCTCAGTAGGTTCGGCAGCCACTGGTGGGGTGCCATCTGTGGCTGGGCAGATGGAAGAGCCCAGGGGACCTTCGGAGGTGGGAGCAGAAGCAGTAGTTAGGGGGAGGAAGCATGGGGACAGGGGGGCCGGGGTGAGGTCGCTTAGATCGAGGCCCACTGGCAGAGGGTTGTCCTCCCCCTGGGTGATCGGTGTCAGATCTAGGGCCTCGATCTCCTCATAAATGAGGGGAGATCACTTTCCAGCACTTCGGGGCTCACAGGGGGCTTCTGATGGTAAAGGGACAGGAGGGGCTCCATCAGGGGCCTCCGTAGGAAGGGACTCCAGAGGAGGGGAGGTGGTACCCTCCGGTGCTGCCACCTTGTCCCCAGCCACCACCATTGAATGGGAGTTGCCAGGGGGCAAAGCAGAAGGCTTGGCATCAGTGCCCCCCTTCCTGGTCTTCCGGAGGGCCTCCGCGTTGGTGAGAAGGAGTGGAGCTCGAGCCTTCCGCTTGCCCTGCTTCCCCTGCACTAGGGCCCAGCCCTCCATGGCATCAGTAAGGGCCTGGCTAACACGGGTCGGGTTGGGGGGCAGGGGCGATGGCTGAGGGACTCAGGGAGGTAGCAGTAGAGTGGCATGAGGGATGGAAAATTCTCCCTGGGGTGGGCCCTCCCCCATGCCCGGTGGTATCTCTGTCGCACCCTCCTCCACAGGCCCCGCCAGACTGCAAGCAGTGTAGGCAGGCTCTCCCGCTCATCTGGGCAGACTGGGGGAGGTACCTCTTGGGCCCAAGCGGGAGGAGTGGTAGACTGAGAAGGAGGAGGGGCAACTCCAGGTGCCAGGCAGCCGGGGGTGCAGGCGATGACGGGGCTGGTGCCCTGCTGGGCCTTGGGGGTCCCAGACACTCATCCTTGCCAGGCCAAAGGGCAGTCCCTCTGGACATGTCCCATCACCCAGCAGAGATAGCACCAGGCCTCTCCCGTGGAATAATGCACCCAGTAATGGGCCCCCTGGTAGGGGACCAGGAAGGACCCCTCGAGCGCCTCTCTGTCACGCACCACTGGCAACAGTCAAAGCTGCACCTGCCGGCGGAATGAGAGGACGTGACGGAGGGCTGGATTTTTGCAGCCCAGTGGGAGAGGGCTGATGACAGAGATTGATTTCCCCAGGGTAGAAAGGGCAGGCAGTGGAGCGGCATTGGGTAAGATGGGAGGGATGGAGGTCAGGACTATCCGGACTCCCAGGTCCTCCAGGGGGACGAATATGCCCCCCCACCACCAGCCCCTTCTCTATGGCCTCCTGGGCGGCGGCCTCCAATGCTAGGAAGAAGATGACCTTTCCGTACATCTTGGAGGCCGCCATGATGGCTGTGGACCCCACCACCCTTGCCAATGCCTGAACATATGTCTCTATGTGGGGCGAGGCGGAAGCCAGGAGGCAACGAATTCCGTGCTTCCTGGTCAAGGTGGGGAAGGGGCCCTGGCTGCTATAGATGGTAGCAGAGGTGGTGGTTGGGAGAGATGACGTAGCGGCAGGCAGGGGGGTTGCTGCCACCTGGGCATATGCCCTGGGGGCAGAGGGAAGGGCACCCACAGAGCTGGTGGAGGGAGCAGCAGGGAGGGACGCCGCGACTGATGGCGGGGCCGCAGCAGCGGGGGCAGCCCCTGCTGTGGAGGACCTGGTCTTTTTAGTGGGGCCCTTACCCTTCTTCTTTCCCTGGCCTTTCCTGCTGGCTGGGGAGGCTCCCCCAGAATCGGAAGGGGCGAGGGACGTGGCAGCAGAGGAGGTCTCCCCCGTACTCGCCACTGCTGGCGCCTCAGCGGGGGAGATAACAGGTGGTTCAGCTGCGGCGGTTGATGTAGAGGCTAGGGGGGTGGACGCGGGGCAGGTGGAGGAGGGGCGATGGGGTCAGCTTGAGGGATCTCACCTGCTATGTCCCCCACCATAATGAGAGGGGGGGAGGATAAATAATGAGGGAGGGTAGGGAAAGAGGGCAACCACTCCTCCCCGTTAGGCTGCAGGCAGGGGACGAGGGCGCTAGACTGGGTGGGCTATCAAGGACTTAGGGGGAGGTGTCAGTCACTGACTCAGATTGGAATTCTGGCTCCTCTAGCTGCACTAGGGGATAGAACAATGGGGGGGGGGGTTCAGTGATACAGGGGTCAAACTCAAATGGGAGGGACACAAGCGTATGGGAGGGGGCATGGGCAGACAAAGGGAGGGGCTAATCAGGGCTGTGGGGGGGAACAACTAGGCTGGGAGTGGGGCAGAGGAACCAGGGGCTGGCTTCAGGCCTGGGGCGAGGCAAACAAAGCTGTAGAGGGAAACAGGCGGGGCAGACAGACAAACTGAAGCTGGGGAGGGTCAAAGGCTGCAGGGGCAAATGTGGTAAGCAGCAAGGGGTAAAGCTGGGGGGCCTGTTGCAAAGGTGAAGGGGTCAGTCCAAGGGGGAGGTATGTAGGCCCACGAGCGCTTGCACGAAAGAGTCAGTGTTCGGCTGTCTGCTGCTGTAGGCCCAAATGGTGGAAACAGGCATGGCAAGCCAGGCGAGCAGCTCAGCCCCAGAAGCAGGAGTTCAGGGCAGATGATAAACAGCCAATGGGGGTGATTTATGGATGACATCAAACTGGAAAGGGCTGCAGGAACTTTGGAGAATAGGATCAGAATATAAAATGATTTTGACAAGTTGAAGACTTGGTCTGAAATCAGTTAGATAAAATCAATAAAGTCAAATGCAAAATACTACAGTTAGGACAGAAAAATCAAATGCACAGCTATAAAATGGGGAACAAGTGGCTAGGTGGTAGTACTGCTTTAAAGGATCTGAGGTTTATAGTGGATCACAAATTGAATATGAGCCAACAACATGATGCAGTTGTTTCTTGCTGGAGTGTATTAATAGGTGTGTCATATGTAAAAATTGGTAGGTTATTGTCTACTCTACTCAGCATTGGTGAGGGCTCAGCTGGAGTAATGTGCCCAGTTTTTGGTGCCACACTTCAGGAAAGGTGTGCACAAATTGGACAGTCCAGAGGAAAGCAACAAAAATGATAGAAGGTTTAGAAACCCCCTACCGATGAGGAAAGGCTAAAATAACTGGGCGTGTTTAGTATTGAGAAAAGACGACTAGGGGAACCTGATAATCTTCAGCTATGTGAAGGGCTGTTATAAAGAGGATGGTGATCAATTGTTCTCCATGTCCACTGAAGATGAGAAAAGAAGTAATGGGCTTAATCTGCAGCAAGGGAGACTTTAGGTTAGATGTTAGGGAAAACTTTCTAACTGTAAGGATAGTTACGCTCTGAAATAGGCTGCCAAGTGATGCTGTGGAATCCTCCTCATTGGAGATGTTTAAGTACAAGTTAGACAATCACCTGTCGGGGAAGATCTGTCTCTACATGGTTCTGTCTCACTGCAGGAGGCTGGACTAGATGACCTCATGAGGTCCTTCCAGCCTCACATTTCTATGATTCTGTGATTGTCACTTGACAGATCCAGCAGCAGATATGGGCTCCCCCAATCTGCTGTGCATTTCATCAGCTCAGCTGTTTGACAGCTCCTTAAGGTGGCCACGCGGCAGGGGTTTACATAAACCAGGGCAAAGCACTGACAGGGACTTGCCCTGAAAACAGAGGCATTCCTGACTTTCAGGGACACATGGCTATTACCCAAATTCTTTATGAAATCTGAGATTGTGTTATCCATTCACATGAATGCCCACTGAGGTGTGAGCATGGGGTACAGGAGTCACCATGTGGTGGCTGGAATTTGAGATAATCATTTTGGGGGCAGTGGAGTGGTGAGGAGCTAATCGCTGCAGGCCTAGCAAAAATAAATGTAATCCTTCTGCCCCTCTGAGTTGGCAGCAACAAGGGCCAGGTTCAGTATCCAGGGGTTCCGTTCAATAACACTCATGCATAACCGGCTCGAGCCCACCAGTGACCTGGACACTTACTACCACCCCTCCTGGGTGCCTCTAGGAGGCAATACTATCCCCTCTGCAAGCACGGAGTCTGAGTGTAGCAAAATCTTTTTACATAAGGAAGGAATTCAATGTGGCATGCCATTGGAGAAACACACAAACAGATATATTAACACAAACCACTAACACCCCAGTACATTGGCAATGTCCTTTCCCCTTAGGGTCGTAACGTCCAATCATCAAAGGTCCACAACAAAAGTCTCTGGTCAATCCACCGCCAAATTCAAGAGTCCTATCTGTAGAGGTCCCTCCTCCAGCCATGGTGAAAGGGGCACCTTACGTGGTCCGGGCAACTGCCCTCGCTCTCCGTGGGTTTCTGCTTTCCGCCTTCTCACGAACTGCGTACCGCCTTAGCGCCGCGCTCACTCTGCTCCTCCGGCGTCTTCACAAAACTGCTCGCTCCACAGCTGCCTCGTGAGCTGCTCCAGTTGTCCCTCCAAACTGCGTCGGCTACTGCGTCGCTCTGTGGCTGCTCCACACGCCCCACAGCTACTCCGCTCGCCCAGCCTCCCGTCCACCAAGCTTCCCGCTGGTCTGCTGCAGCCATCCCCACAAACTGCTCCACACCGCCGACTGCTCTGTTCACAGTATAGCGTCAGGCTCTCCTCCCACTAGTTACACAGTATCAGTGCTCCCGCTCAGTAATTTCAGCTCTTTGTGATGTCAACTCTTAGTGATCTAGCACATAGGGGAGCCCATGCCTAGTGCACCATTAGCCCAAAGTGAGTTCAGATCCAGCAACCTTATCTAGAGTCTTAGGGAATAAAAATCAACTCTGACATTCCACAGATGGAGAGAGGAGAGGATCAACTGGTGGCTTCTAGCTCCACAAAGGGCCTGCACCACCAGCAGCAACCTGTCTCCAACCTCTCTTCTTCACTGGGTTTTGAACCCATGTCCCTTGTCTAGCAAGTACCACCCAACTGAGGTTGAGTCTTCTCTGCACAAAGCAGTCCCACAGGCTCGGCGTCTTGGGATGGGAGGCGGCCCATGCCAAATACTTGATGAGTTTCACTCATCCGGACATTCTTCTCCAACTTCCCACAATTCACCACCAGATGTCGGCACACCCATCACTGACTCTGCTACATCTTCCCCCAGCCGAGAATTGGTCGTCTTGACAAAATCACCATTCCGCTACTAGTACCAACTCCCGATCCCCTCCCAAAGGGCCTCAGATTAAGCCCACTTAGCCTTTCACAAACCTGTTAGGCTAAATGTATTGGCTCCTCAAATCACCCAGGATCATCAAGCTTAAACCGTATTCACTGGTCTCTATTACCCTGTCGTCACCTATTGAGATCCTCTGTTACATGGGGTAAGGGGGGACATCCTCTTGCAGGGATGGATGGGAGGGTTTCCTGGAGTTCCCTCGATACTGGCAAGGCCCCTGCAATTATCTAGTTCTTACGACGTGGAGTTGAAGTGCTCAGGTTCATCTATCCATGCTGTGTGTCACACTTGTCCATAACCTGTGTGATGTCATCACACGGGGTCCAACCAGTGGCTCAGGGAGTGTCAGGAATGGCCTAAATACTTCTCATAGGGTTTAGGAGTAAGTTGTGTTGGTGATCTCTTCTTGATTGCAGCTGATGAGACCTGGCAATCTTGGTCTTCATCCACGCAGGATTACACCATGTTGTGTCTTTCCCTCAGCTCACTGTCAGATGTGCTGAGTAGGGTCAGGTTAGCTGCAGGAGGCGGCTGTCCAGTGTGGAAGGTGCTTAGGTAGCAGGCACCTTCCTTCTGCCCAGTTGCCCTCTTGTGATCCCACTCTCATAAGGGCTGCCTACCAATTCCCCCACAGGGAGCAAAAGGTTATCGCTTGCACGATTTGGCTGCCCTGGACCCTCTTCAGGTTTGATCTTGTAGACCGGCAGGTTCCTAGCTTTCCTCACCAAGTAATGGTATTGCCTTCCATCTGTCAGCTATCTTGTGGTTTGCCCAGGACAACACCAGAATTTCCAGCAGGACTCTGTCCCTGCTGGAGCTCTTGCAGCGCACCCTAAGCATCATATCGGCTGTTTGTTGCGGTCTGCCGTTCTTCCAGCTGCAGACGTGCTAATGTGATAAGCATCCCGCAAGCTTTCCTCGTATGTTGGGTATACCATATTGCTGATGGGTTTACATGCTATCACCATCTCTGATACATCCAAAGCACGATCTATGTAGTCTCGGTTTTCGCCCAAACACTCAAGAGAATGGAACTCCCGTGAGCACGTTCTTTGTGGCGTTGTAAGCGCTGTCACCAGAAATGCAACATGTTGGCTCCAGGTTGCCTTCTGCTCCAGCCCGCAAAGTCAACCTAAACATATCAATAGGGTTCGGTGTGAAGCCTCTGCTGGCTGAGGGTCACCTTGTGGTGGTAAGGCGTTTGTCCTCGACCTTTCAATACCTGCTATCCTCAGCACCTCCTTTTCAGAATGACTCTCAAAGTCTCGTCCCTGATCTGAGGTATCCGGGCGGGAATCCCATAAAGCTGAGAATATTTTCTCCAACAATACCGAGCGCGACAGTGGTGGCACTTTGATCACATGTGGGGGATATGCCTGCGATATCGCGTCTAGTAAGGGTCGGTCACTACTAGGATGTTCCTAATATTCCTCTTGTCCACTGTCTAAAGACAGAAATCATGCAACAGCTCCAGAAGGTTTGTTGCTGGTGATGTTCTTCAGATATGCAGCCCTCTGTGGTCAGAGTGTTTCCTTTGAAACATGCGTGCAGGTCTCACATTTCCTGCGA
>NC_133771.1:162316689-162350416 GCF_003597395.2 Chelonoidis abingdonii
TTGAGATTTCACATTCCGGACATTCTTTCCACACTTCCCACAATTCACCACCAGATGTCAGGGCACAGCCCATCCTGACTCTGCCTACACAAACAAACAAACACCTGTTAAGATCGGTGCTAAGCATCAGCTCTCGCTTGAATAAAATCTCCATTCAGTTGACAGGGCTGCACTTTGCTCAGCATTGGTGACAGCACAATGTTGATTTCCTGAAATTTCAGTTTGTAAATCTGGTTTCCCTGGCATTCTACAGGGGAGTTTTTGTTTCCATCCATTGCTCCACTGCAGGCTACTTTGCTGCTATTCAGAAGAGTTCAGTCTTTCAACCTCGAGTGCTACAGCCAGTTGTACTGGTGGTTTGTGGCAAGCTGGCCTGTCTCTCCAAGGCCTGATCTAGACCCCACCTAGTGTGGACGCAGTTATACTGGAGTAAAGGTGCCTTGTACCAGCATAGTTTGTTCCTCTAAATTTACAGGAATAACCTTTGTACCAGTATAGCTGTGTACACACGAGGGGGGTGCTTTAATTATACCCGTGTGGTACAAGTTTTGTGTGTAGACAAGCTCTAAGAGAGAGTTTTGTTTTTTTTCTTTATCGGGGAAGCTGCATGACACAGGGATTCTTGCCATACTCCCCTTTTTCACATTTTGTTTTGGGATGATTGTGGGCAAAGCTCTGGGAAGCAGGGTGGGAGCCCCCCTCTTTCTCCATTCAGATCCCATAGGGGTGTTCCCTTCTCATTCTGTGTGTGGGGGGGTGGGTAATTTTTTCCCTCTGCTCTCCCTAAACATGAAATCCAGCAAAGGTGGTTCACCCCAAAACGGATCTCCACTCCATGAAGGATCCATGCCAGAAGAGGAGATCAGGAAGCTCTTTACCAAAAGAAGTTACTCACTGTGGAAGCAGCATGCATCTGGGGCCTGTTCTGGGAAATTTTATACTAGGTTTCTGAATCCTGGAGGAATTATGAAATAGCCCCCAGAGAATCTTGGGAATTTCCCAAAGTAGAATTGTGGGAGTGTTGAGAGTTTGACTTCTTCGACTCCCACAATCCCCAGGAACATGCTAGAGATCTCCCAGAGTGCTGTGCACAATCATCTACAGTATACTGCAGTTTGAAGCAGTGCTAAGAATTCTGGGATATGTACCTAGATGGCATTGCTGCGAACAAGACTGACTCATGTCAGCTCCGTTGGAGCAAGATAACTTGAGTAAAATACAGTCAAGCTAACTGTAGTACACATGGTTCCTATCAGTGCAGCACTTGATCTTGCCAACATTTCCTCAGAGCACAAAGGCAACTAACCTTCGTATTCATCATCTCTCGAGAGTTCTGTTTGATCACGTTGGCAAGAGCAAATGGGACTGTCATAAATATAAAGGGAAGGGTAACAACCTTTATGTATGCAGTAATATAAAATCCCTCTTGGCCAGACGTACAGAATCATTTACCTGTAAGGGGTTAATCAGTTCAATTAACCTAGTTGGCACCTGACCAGAAGGACCAATGGGGAAAGAAGATACTTTCAAACCTGGTGGGGGGAAAGGGTTTGTTTGTGCTCTCTTTGTGTGTTCCCTCTCAGAACAAAGAGAGGGACCAGGGCAGGAAAAAAAATCTCCTAAAAAGATCCTGAAATGATGCATCTAAAATTACACAAATTATAAGTAATGCAAGGAAATGCGTTAGATTATTTTTTGTTTTAGCTTGTGAATTTTCCCTATGCTAAGAGGTAATTTTATTTCTTTTTTGTAACTGGGAAACAGAGTCAGAGGGGAATCCTCTGGGTTTTAAATCTTTTTATTTACTGTGTAAAGTTATCTTCCATCCTATAAGTTGTTATATTATTCTCAAGCCTCCTCAGGAAAGGGGGTGAAGGGGCTTGGGGGGATATTTTTGGGGGGGATAGGGCTCCAAGTGGCCCCTCCCTGAATGTTTACTTAAATCACTTGGTGGTGGCAGCAATACCATCCAAGGACAAGGAAAGGAATTTGCCTTGAGGAAGTTTTTAACCTAAGCTGGTGGAATATAAGTTTAGGGGGTCTTTCATGTGGGTCCCCACATCTGTACCCCAGAGTTCAGAGTAGGGAAGGAACCCTGACAGGGACAAATGCCCACTGTTGTCAACAAGATGGAGTGCAAAGGAATGTGCAGGGTGGGGAGTGGCAATGGCAGCCCCACGCAGTGGGGAGGCCAGGCTTAGATGGCTGGCAGACTGGGCTCAGGTAAGTGGCAATGCCAGCCCCAGTGTCATGTGGAGATGGGACGGCAGGGCTTGAGCCAGTCCCGCACGGTGTCCCATTTTCCCTTTGGGAAATATAGTCACCCTAAATCAGCCACTGAGTTGGGAGCAGGATTAAGCTGTATAAAAACCATGAAGCAGAAGCTCTAAGGAGGTACGTTAGAGCCTAAGGAAAACTAGAGTTCATTAAAAAAAAAATGTAATACCCCCTCCCACACACACAATTTGTTACATTGAAATGAAAAATTGCAACCAGCTGTACATTTGGTCAAAAAATAAAAGGGGTAGGGGAACCACAAGATTTCATCAACAATTATTCCCATTTTTAATTGAAATGTGGAATTCTTCTTCTATTTTTGTAGCAGCTCTGGATGTGCTCTGCCAATGGGAAGCTGTAACTCCATGCACATGGTTGGTTTGCTGAGGATTTTTTTTCCATTTTGTTTGGGTGGTGACCTGTTCTCTACTTTGTTCAGTGCAAATGCATAAGAGAGGTGCAACCCTTTTTTGGCCTTGTTATTGGCCCGGATTCCTCAGAGCATTTATGAACATATTTAACGTTAAGTATGTTCTTAAGTCCCATTGAAATTAGTGACTTTCCATTCACTTCAGTGGGATTTAAGCATGTGCTTAAATGCTTTGCTGAGTAGGGATGGGATTATGCAGATGTGTAAGACTGAGCATAGCCTTAAATCCTTTGCTGAATCAGGGTCATAATTAGTAACTCTGAAGAATTATAGACAAGTTAATTTTGGCTAACTTTGATACCAAGAAAGATAGTGGAACAAATTGTTACACAATCCACTTGTGAGCACCTAGGGATAAAGTGATAAGGAATAGCCAGCATGGATTTGTCAAGCATATATCTATTTCCCTTCTTTGGCAGAATAACCTGACTAGTGAATAATGGGGAAGAGGTAATATATCTTGATTTGTGTGGCTTTTAATAGTCCCTCATAACATTCTCATAAGCAAATTAGGAGCATATTATCTAGATCACATGTTTTTTAAACTGGAGGGCGTGTTCCCTGGAGGGCACAAGAAGGTTATCAGGGGAAGGTAAGGTGGGATGGGAGGGGCTGCAGCTGGCTGGGTGTCCAGACAATGGCAGGGCATCAATGGAAAGAATGCACAGGGAGTCCTCAGTGATGTGTGTGTAGGGGTCCTGCCCCGCCCTGCCTCGCCCCGCCCCGCCCCAGCAGTAGCTGCCGCCGCCTACTGCTCTCCCTCTTCCCCACCTACCACTGCGTGTGTGCTGTCCCACCCTGCTACCTGCTCTGGCCTGGACACCAGGCTAGCTGCAGCCCCCCATATTTTAAACTCTCCAGAGCTCATGTGGGTCCCTCTGGCTAGTGGGGAGGGAAGGTGTGCATTGCACTGCACTGCCATGGGCTTCACTGAGGATGGAGCCAAACCGGTCCTGATGCTGCCCCAGATGTGAGCAGACCACTCTCTCCGTGAGTCACTTTCTGCCCCAGACAGGTGGCAGTTGGCAAGTCAGGGGGAGGAGGGGAATGCAGGGCAGGGAATAGGACTGTTATATGACTCCAGCGAAGAAAGGGGAGTGCAGCAAAAAAAGTTTGGGAACCTCTAGTCCAGGTGAAATTACTGAAAGGTGGGCACACAACTTTTGAAAAACTGTCCTCAAAGAGTAGTTATCAACAATTCATTGACAAAGTGAAAGGACGTCCTGGGGAGAATGGGGTCCTGCAGGATCTGTCCTGGTTCTGTACTGTTCAATATGTTCATCAACAACTTGAATAATGGAATGGAGAGTATGCTTACAAAGTCTGTTGGCTGACACCAAGCTGGGAGAAGTTGCAACCATGTTAGAGGAGGAAATTAGAATTCAAAATGATCTTGACAAATTGGAGAATTGGTCTGAAGCTAACAAGATGAAATTCAGTAAAGACAAATGCAAAGTACTTCAGATTAGGAAGGAAACACTAAATGCAAAATTTCAAAATGGGGAGTAACTTGCTAGGCAGTAGTATTGCAGAAAAGGATCTGGGGATTATAGTGGATCACAAATTGAATATGAGACAACAATGTGATGCTGTTGCCAAAAAGGCAAATGCCATTCTGGGATGTATTAACAGGAATGTTGTATGTAAGCTCTGGGAGGTAATTATCCTGCTCTACTCGGCCCTAGTGAAGCCTCAGCTGCTGGTGTCCAGTTCTGGGTGCCACAGTTTAAGGAAGATGTGACCAAATTGGAGAGAGTCTAGCACAACAAAAATGAGAAATGGTTTTAGCAAACCTGATATATGAGGAAAGGTTGAAAAAAAATGGTCATGTTTAGTCTGGGTAAGAGAAGCCTGGTAGGTACCTAATAAATCTTCATATAGGTAAACAGGTTGTTATAAAGAAAATGGTGATCAATTGTTCTCCATGTATAGTGAGGGAAGGACAAGAGGAAATTAGCTTAGTTTGGAGCAGGAAGATTTAGGTTAACTACTAGGGGAAAAATTCTTACTATAAGGATAGCTAAGCAGTGGAACTGGTTACCTAGGGGGGTTGTGAAATCCCAGTCACTGGAGATTTTCAAGAACAGGTTAGACAAACACCTGTCATGGCTGGACTAGGTATACTTGGCCCTGCCTCAGCATAGAGGGATGACGTGGACGATCGCTTGATCCCTTCCAGTCCTACATTTCTATGATTCTCCACTACCTGGTAGCTTGTCATTTGCACCTGAGCTAAACCAAATCAGAATGGTAGAGGCACTCCCTTTGCACAATTCTGGATGACTACTCAAGGGGCAAGGCACAAGACAGTCCAACTCTGATTCCCTTCTGGAAGATGGTCTGTCTGGAAGAGTCCTCTGTTTTGGTCTCTAGCCCCTTGAGTTCACTTGGTAATATGAGTGTTACTAGTCCTGCCTAAAGGAGATGAAGCGTGTCTCAAATCCACCCTGGCCTGTGTGTTAATATTCACCGTGTTACAGGTGTCTCTGTCATAGGGTGGCTGACCCATAGGACTGAAGCTGGTCCAGACCCCCTGTACCAGAACAGGTGCTCTCAGTTTGGCCAGATAAGAGAGCAGGGCAGCTTCCAAGGCTATAAAGGACCAAGGAGAATCTGAGAGAGAGAAGGAGACTAGGTGTGTCTGGGACCTGGGGATCCAGGGCTGCCTGGGAGTAGTAGGTTGGAGGGGGATGAGAGCTGTTAGAGCCAGAAGGTGGTTCCTGGGAGAAGGCTGAAGGCAAGGAGACCAGCAAGAGAGGTTTGCTGGCTGACCTCCCCAAACCAGAGGGCTTCAGACAGCTGAAGGCAAGAGGAGCCAAAGAGGGAAGTGCCTGCTGGCTCTAAGCCAGAGAGCCAGAGCCAAAGCCAAGGGCCAGAGAGGGCTGAAGTTGAGAACCAGTGGAGAAGCTTATCCGCTGATGTCTCCACATCAGACAGCTGGACCCAGGGGGTTTCTGAGAGGACATGGGGGAGTAAAGGACGCTCCGTGGTGAGGATGGTCTTCCCAGCTGGAAAGAGCAGGGTTGCATGCCCGCTGAAAGGGCTGGCGTGGCTGTCCCGGGACAGAAAAGGACGAATAAGGAGCCTGGATGTGGTGGAAGACACCAGAATATGGTATAGAAGGAGTTTCAAAAGAGAGGCTGGGGGAGGGGGAAGGCATAGGTGGGTCACTCTGGGTAGAGCAGGGTTTTAAGGACTACACGGACTGGGACTGAAATGGAGTATGTTTGGAACTTTTTGTTGGGGATTAATTGATCAATATTTTTGAAAAAACCAGTCCCCAGGAGGGATATTATTGGGCCTGGCATAGAGTCCTTGGGTTACCTGGGAGGAGAAACTGTGGCAGGCACATCAGTTGTGTCTTGGTTGGTTGCAGAGGTCAATCCAGTTGGGGCTGCCCTTTGACAATCCTGAGTGAAGGTGAAACAATGGTGACTTCATTTCTCCTTCTTCTCTCGTTTCTGTTCCTCTTGGCAGCCAAGTCTTTATCCCAGCAGAAGGATAGGTCATGCAAGTAACACAATCAAGAAGGGGCAGTAGTTAACGGCATGCAGCTTTTCAGTTCTAGGTCAGAAGTTCAAATCTAAGCTTGGTCAGTAGTGCTCAGAAGTTGTTGCAGTTCGATGGCTGTTGAGCGGCTTACAGAAAATCAGTTGTGGTGTCAGTCCAGTTTCTGGTGGACAAAGGTCCACATCATCAATCCCACTAATTAGGCCAATTAATGGCAATCTCAGCGGAGTGGTCAGTGCACCTTAGAGAGTGAACCAACTTCTATATCACTGCACCCCATGTTGTAGCATCTTCTGCATTCCCATTCTCAGAGTAATATCATGCAAGACTACATCTTCCTCTACAATGGCTCCTGCCATGCCTGGAGAGCTGATCCTATCCTTTTTGGGCCAGTGAAGCAAAATTTTTGCCCATCTTTCCCCTGCACATAAACAGTTCCTGTCATACTGATTATGCACAGGGCCAGCTGAGGACCTGATTATTTAAGATCTACCTCAAATGTAAATATTGTGTGTGCCAGGGATCTTCACAGAAGTACAGCTCTGGTCCTTGTTCCTGTCAATCCTGGGGACTGTTTTTGGTTTCAGAGGAACTTAATTTAAAAATAAACTGAAATTCCCCTTTACATTTTAGCTTCCCGCTACTCAGGGAACCAGGGACCACAGGTTTTTGTGAGGCCACTTGGGGCAACTAGAAACTGACAGTTTGCAATCCTGTAGAAGTCAGACACTGTTTGCCTAAAACACTCCAGTAAGCAGGTCCTGATCCTGCTGGGAAAGGGTTATGTGGATTTTGCTGACTCATATTGGTTACTTCCCTGGTATAGAAGGAATATGGGAGTGATTCTATGGGGAGAGAAGACATGGGCTGGGGGCTTAGCAGTCCTGAAGGAGGAACTTCAGAAGCAGCCAAGCCTATGGAGGAGATGTGAGCTGAATTTTGTTGTCGGTTGCTTTGATAGTGAAGCCAAATCCCAGGAAGGGGATACGCTTGTGGACTGCATGCACATAGCAGATGGAGAAAGCAGCCTGTCTGCATCATTATACTCCCATCAGATGGAAACAACTGTCATAACCGAGCTGAGCTGAACCCAAACCAGTGACCTAAAGGTGAAAGACTTCACATCCCATTGCCAATCCCCTGAGTCATCCACTTACTTTCTCTCTGCATTCGTTTTGTGCTGACCCATCTTCCGCTGGTGGTGATACTGTGATGGGTGGTTACATGACATCACACAGGATCATCATCTCATGGCATATCCAGATGTTACAAGGCCATGTAGAAATGACTTTGTTCCTCAGATCACATTCAAGGAGAGCTAATATTCAGCATAAGATAATCAAAGACCAAAAGTAGCTGAAACAAAAGGAACAGCTACTGCCAGATATTCCTGACCTAGTAGGCAATAAAAGACACATCCAGTTTATACTGTAAGTTTATTACAGTAATACAATCAGATTAAATCTTCATAGTTGATACAATTATATCAGCGAGAATATAAATATTTTAGTTTCAATACAGGCAATCATTTCATCTTTACCGTGCAGAGAGTAATATACAAACAATCACATGGAATAAAATTAAACAAAAGAGAGAAACTTAAATTACAAAGTATGGCTTTAATCTATAAGGAAGTCGTATCATATAATGAACATTCATTTGTACTCAGGCTTGGCTGGATTCAGTTCAATCAGTAAAACATCAGCATTTGTCAGTTTCACGCTGAACCCAAAAACGGATAGAGGAAAACAAATGGCCATCAATGCTAATGAACATTTAGAGACATTAAAAATATTTTTTTAGACAAAAACATAAAAAGTCCTCGGGGGATCTGGCCCTTTGCTGTTAGTGGTTGTACAATGGTACCTAGAAGCAGGAGTTCTCAGGCCACTGAATTTCTCTGGCAGCATAGAAGCAGGAGCCTGCTTGTTTAGCTACATAGCAATAGAAACAGAAGCTGGGAATGTCTGTTTAAAAGATTTTATTTTGGTAAAAAATTGATTCAAAAATAGATGCTGAAGCGATAACAAATCCATTGCTGCCCAGTTACACCTGTCACTGTGCTCTAACCGAGGGGTGGGCAAACTATGGCCTAGGGGCCACATTCGGCCCTTCAGACATTTTAATCCAGCCCTCAAGCTCCCGCCGGGGAGCAGGGTTCAGGGCTTGCCATGCTCCACGGTGCCATGGCTCCTGGAAGCAGCGGCATGTCTCCCCTCCGGCTCCTACGCATAGAGGAAGCCAGGGTCTCCGCATGTTGCCCCCGCCCCAAGCGCTGCCCCTGCAGCTCCCATTGGCTCAGAAGTGTGGCCAATGGGAGCTGAGGGGCGGTGCCTATGGACAGCGCAGCACACAGAGCCACCTGTCTGCACTCCGCTTAGGTGCCAGAGGGGGAACATGCTGCTGCTTCCTGGAGCTGCTTGACATAAGAGCCCCCTGGAGCCTGCACCCCTGATCACCTTCCATACCCCAACCCCCAGTCCTGATCCCCCTCCTGCACCCCAACCCCTCATTCCCAGCCCCAGCCCACCCACACCCCCAGCTGGAGCCCTCACCCCCTCTCACACCCCAATGTCCAATTTAGTGAGCATTTATGGCCCGCCACACAATTTCCATACCCAGATATGGCCCTTGGGCCAAAAAGTTTGCCCACTCCTGCTCTAACCCATTGGCACTTGATATTTAGAGACAGAGCTCCCACTTCAAGAGCACAGGCCACTTTAGCTGATGAAGAAACTTTCTTGGCTATGAGCAGTAACTTAGCAGGGCTTATGAGACCTGGTTTTCTTCATTTAAATAGTTTATAGGCTTTCTTAAGGCATCGATCACTGTAAGATCCAACTATCTCACAAACACTGAATTTATCCCAGAAACTCCTCTATCAAGAGCAGCTCTGGCCATGAAAGGGCAGTGATCAAGGCCGGCTCCAGGCACCAGCATTCCAAGCTGGTGCTTGGGGCAGCATTCTGCAAGGGGCGACAGTCTCCCTTGTTTTGCCCCCAAGCAGCACGCCGAATTACCACTACGGGCGGGGGGGTGGGGCAGTCCCTGGGCCCTTAGGGTGGCAGGCGCGGTTTCCAAGGCAGCGGCAATTCGGCGGCAGCTTCTATGTTTAGCTGTCCGGGGCGGCTTCAGCTAAACATAGAAGCTGCTGCCGAATTGCCGCTGCCGCGGAAACGCGCCTGCCGCCCTAAGGGTACAGGGACTGCCCCCTCCCACCTCACCTGCGGCAGCAATTCGGCATGCTGCCTGGGGTTGCGAAAACTGTAGAGCCGGCCCTGGCAGTGATCTATACACACTCACACAAACACAAGCTAGGCCTTTCCACCAATATTCATAGAAACTGAAATAAATTAAAAATCCTCTTGAGCCTACTGATAATCCAGGGCGTGGTACAGATTTCTGTGCCACTGCCCCCTCTTCCTCTATCTTTTATTTTTTTTCCAAAGTTTAAAAATAAAGACCTTAAACTAGACTCATGCAATGCATTTTTAATGCCAAATGAAAACATTGCTACATGGCACCAGGTGCTCTTTTTGTTGTTGTTGTTTGTTAAAATAAATATGATCACTAATGTATTTGTCATGCAAGTGCAGAGATTTTTTCCTCTGGAAAGATTCAAGGCTAGGGGCTGATGGATTGGAGCAGGGGTGTCCAACCTGAGCCTGATAAGGAGCCAGAATTTACCAATGTACATTACCAAAGAGCCACAGTAATATGTCAGCAGCCCCCCATCAGCTCCACACACAACCCCTGCTCCCAGCACCTCCCGATCAGCTGTTTCGTGTTGTGCAGGAGGCTCAGGGAGGGGAGGAGTGAGGGCATGGCAGGCTCAGGGAAGGGGTGGAGTGGGGGCAGGGCCTGTGGCAGAGCCTGGGGTTGAGCAGTGAGCATATTGGAAAGTTGGCACCTGTAGCTCCAGCCCCCGAGTTAGTGCCTGTACAAGGAGCCGCATATTAACTTCTGAAGAGCCACATGTGGCTCCAGAGCCACAGGCTGGCCACCCCTGGGTTGGAGGGATTGTTTAACAGATCTAGAATTTAGTTTTGCTCATGAGCAGGCTTAAGGAGAACAATGAATAGGGAAACTGATTTTTTTTCCTATGTCAATGAAAACTGTGAAGAAGTTGAGGTAGATTTGGCAGTGTAAGGTGTAATATCCTACACAGAAGGAAGAAACACAGGAGATCAAATAAACAGACAGATCAATGAAAAGGACAGGCGAACTAGCATGGGGAAAAAATCCCTGCCCTTCCATCAAAAAGAAATCCTATCTAGGATTGTTCCCTCATGTCCTGCCTAGTTAGCAACACTACAAGCTTCTCCCATGACCTGTCAGCGTCTGTTAACCCTGGCCCAAAGAAACCCCCTCTAGAGGTCAAATGGTAAATCAGTCTCCATGGCCCATCAGGTCCTTGATTCCTCTGCTAAGGGTATGTCTACACGACCTGCTGGATCGGCGGGCAGCGATCAAGCCAGTGGGGATCAATTTATCGCGTCTAGTCTAGACGTAATAAATCGACCCCTGAGCACTCTCCTGTCAATTCCTGTACTCCAGCACCATGAGAGGTGCAAGCAGAGTCAATGGGGGAGTGGTCGTAGTCGACTCACTGCAGTGAAGACATCACAGTAAGCTGATCTAAGTACGTCGACTTCAGCTACATTATTCACGTAGCTGAAGTTGCGTAACTTAGATCTCTTCTTCCCCTCCCCCCCCTCAGTGTAGACCTGGCCTAAGACTGCCAACAAAGGGGCAAATCGGAGGCAACGGTAGTGATTTCTTTGATGTGGATATCTGTCCATTGAGAACTGGGCTGAGAACACCAAACTCATTGCACACAGGGCAATGAACACACATCAGATGGTAGTGACTTTCAACCAGTACTTACCTAGGCTGCTGTAACACCATAGCTTGAGCTACAGGAGAAATCCTTTCACTCCTGAAAGAAGGTGTCTTCTCCTTGCTGCAGGCCAGCTGGCAGAGGGCCACTTCCGTCACATACTGCCCTTGAACCTACCCTCTCCTCAACTTGGCAAACTGAAAACATCTGCATAGACTGGAGCAATGGGAAACCTAAGCTCTGACCCTGCAGTGCAAGAAATGGATGCCGGTTCACAGGGCCTGTGCACCATTTAAGGCTCACATGTGCTCAAAGTATTAGTTCTAGCCCTCTGCCAAGGGGTGAATTTCCCTCTGAGTTACTGGAAAATACCATATTGCACACACCATGAATCCCTACAATCTGTGTTTTGTGTAGCAACAACCCACCCACCCACCTACACCAGCTGGAGTGGATTTTCTGAAATTCTGTTCTGCACAGAAGGTCTAATGCTATCAGAGAGTGTGAACATACCTAATGAATTCCTGTCCACTGTTCTTAATATGGAATTTCTGCTACTGGAGCTTAATTAGCATCTTAATAATATTCCCACCTGCCGCCTCTGCCTCTCCTCCACTGACATCCAAATTAGCTGCTGCAGCTCCAGCATGGATGAGCTAGATGGATCTGGCTGCCAATGACTCCAGTGGCAGCAGGACGCAGCCCATTCTTAGCAGCTGTGCTATTGTTCTATCAGTTCAGCAGCCTTGGGGGTGGAACATCTGTTTTGACCTCTCCCCTCCCTCCCTGTGATGCTGGGGGCTGATGACGCCTCAAGGCTGGAGGTGCCTGCACACTCTCCACGGACTGGCAGGATTGGCTGGACAAGTGCTTATTATGCTAATCAGCTTTCAGCTTGGCTTCGCTTCATGGGAAAGATACCCCTGAGCTGTGACAGCCTTCAACTCTGCCAGCTTGTGCTGCAGAGGCAGTGTCTCTGCAAAAGAAAAGGGGGGATGAGGTTTACACTGAATTCCACTCCCACCGGCCACCCCTCCTAGCAGGGAATACAAGGAAAAGGAACTGTTTGTCCTAGGAGATGCCATTGAGGCACAATGCAACAAGAAGACAGATGCAGGGAAATAGGTTAACCCTTTCACTTCTGGTCTGCCATTGAAAATGCTGTGCTGGCATTTTCTCCACATAGCAGTGACAAATGAAAAGGGGTATTAAGCTGCACACATCACATTCAGTAGCCCAGAAGGTGCCATGCACTGGAAATGGTACGTTCAGTAGCAGAACTGGAGCATTCTATCTGGATGTACCTGATACATACAACAGGGACACTCCATATGGACATATCCTGTGCAGTCAGCAGCCCATCAGAGGCACCTCGCCTGGGCATACCCATTGCATTCAGTATCATGCCGCCCACATACACAGAGCAATATAGCAGTGGTGCCCTCAGTACATTCACTACTGGTGTCAATGGGGCTGTGTCCATTGACTTCAGAGAAGCTGCACCCATTTACACCAGCAGAGAACATGGCTCAGCATTTTACTATCTGAGATATAGGTCATCTATCTATAAATGTTAACAAGTGGTCTATTCGGTGTGCTATGTGGCACAATACTTTATTGCACATCATTTCTTGTTTACAACCTCATGAACGCTGGCCAATGTAATCATGCCCTTTGCCTATCGCTGCATATATTTTAAAGAGATCAACCATCCACTCTCTATTACAGCCTACAAATATGTGGGAATGTGTTCCTTTTGGGGTTGGGGAGTAGGGCAAAGGATTAAATTGAAAAGGAGACCACTTTGACCAAAATAACTTTATTGTATAGCTAAATAAAGACTATGCTGCAAAGGGCGTTGGCATGGCATGCTGCTGGACCATGATCTCACTAGTCTGCTTTGCCTGTAGCAGACTAATGAGCAGCAGTGTGGGGAGTAATATTCTATACTGACAGCAAGCTACTGACTGATTAATGAAGGGAGTCCCCCCTGTGATGTTGAGAATTCAATGCAGTCGACAGCAGTTTCCAGGCCCGATCCTGTGAACACTACCTGTCTTCAGCTCCCACTGCAGGATTGGGCCTTCTGTCTGTGGCATGGAGGATGAATGACCTAATCTGCCCTGCTGATGATTTATAGCAGCAAAATACCACAGCCCATTTTCAAGTAATTAGCAAATGCAGGTGGCTTTGATATAAATCTCTAAATCAAGGCACAGCTGTAACTGTCTTGGGGACACTGTCACCTCTTATAACAAAAGTCCCGGGGAACTAATGTCACTCATTAAAGATGGAGTTCCACTCACTGGTTTTGCCAGGATTTGCATTTTTTCACTGAACAGCATGAAAGATGGTTCCCGCCCCACTGCACAATTCTATAGAAGCTTCAACACTGGGATAGCTTTTAACCCTCTCACTCCCAAACAAAAAAAAAGGATGCCTTCTCATCAGTATGCTGCCTGTCTTTATCCTCTGAGCAAGAACACAGAGTCTCTGACTCTAATTGAGGAAATGCAATAGTAGTCTGCAGCACTGACTCAACACCACTGCAGTAAGAGTATTGTGAGCCACAGGATTTCTGATCTTCACTGGAGCAAAAAGGAAAACCTGACATCTCAACCCCATTGGTGGTTTTTAAAGGGCTGGTAGAATGCAGTTCCATAGTTACAGTATTTGCAAATCCCAATGGACAGGGCATTCTTTTTCACTGGCATAATTTACACAGGATAATGTTAATATATTGGGAATTCAGATACACTGATTTCAGCTGGCAGTTAAAAAAATTACTTCAATTAAACTTAACCCTTCACATGCACAATTAAAAAAGAAGGATTTTGCTTTTAAAAGTGCCGTGCCTGCAATTGATTAGAAAAACACCGAAAATCTTCTCATAAAATATTGGATTTTCAAATGGGGCCTATGGGAGGTAGATACCAAAATCTTATTGAAATTCTAGGGGAGGTAGGTGCCTAACTCCCTTAGGTGCCTTTGAAAATCCAACCCCCCAAAATAGTCAAGGAAAAACATTTACCACATTTTTTGTCTGTAGTTTTTTGCTGTAGGAAGGTAGGGGCTTTAGTGCCTGAGGTATAGGTAGTTCCTGGATGCTTTTAGGAAAGTGGGAAGGTGGGAGAGACTGGAGAATAGTTTGCATAGCTTGCAGGTATAAAGAAGTAGGTGTGTTCCCCACCAGGCTGTTGAATTTGTCTTCCCCTAGCAAAGCTGTCCAGTGGTCTGGATGATCCTGCAGAATTTTCCGCATCTTAAACTGTGGGCTAGGCATGAAGAGCAAGAGGTAATCGAGGCAGAGCTTTTTTGATGCCACGTTGACTTTGGAGTCCCACATCTGCTCCAGGATGACATCCAGTGGGGTGAGCCCCTTGCTGTCCTTGATCCTAGGAGAAGCCCCGTTCCCTAGAAGGATGAGGACCGTCTCCGACCTCAGCAGTTCGCAGGCAAGGTGCAGTGGGGTCTTGCCATCTTCCAGATGAAAGCAGCCGGTCCTGTTGATGTAGGAGTTTAGGCTGGGTAGCTTGTGTGCAATCTTGATGATCAGCCCCAAAATGTCCCTCCTGTCGTATGTGACTGCCATGGCCAAATGAGGGGCAGAGGATGGGCAATAGCAGAAATGCTCTCCAGGCACCTGGAGAGCCTCCTCTGGAAAATGAGACAGCAGATATTGGGCATAAGGCAGGTGATTATGCACCACTGCATAGAGAAGGGCTTCCGAAGGTGAATATGTTCTCAGGCTGGCATTTTCCTCCCAGTAAAAATATTCCATAGTTCTCATATCTTCCAGCATCCATACTGGTTTGTGGTCTCTTACAGCCTGGTAGAACATATAGGATAAGAACTTACAATGCCTGCTCTGCTCATCCTGCAGACTGGCCTGGTTACTGGCCATGTCTCAGCAAATAAACAAGACCTGCACGCAAGCTTGCTCCAGAATGTAAGATTTTCTCACTTTGAATGCAGATCCTGATGCTGCTGCAACCTTCAGCCTGTCATTGCAGCCCGACTGCACTAACTGGAATGCCTCGGCTTGAACATCTCCACCCATTCATTGTTTTTCCCCTCATTGCAGTGAATTTGTTTAGGTAAGCACAATTCCACAGGCTCAGTTAACCCATTCCATGCACTAGATGGTTAGTCAGTGCACCCTGCTTCATGCACGGCACAGGTTACTAGAACACTGTCAGACTAGCAGTGATTTTATAGATGCAGAGCTACATAGGAGAGCCTAAAATTAGCTTTAGAGGTTAGGCAATTTTCTGTCTCTGTTTCATGCCTACCCAGACAAGCTGGTATAGTGCAGTAAGCACAGTATGCATTTATTCATTTGTCCCTCTTACTTGTACAATTCATTATATAATAAATGTATATTGATACTATATAATCAATATTGAGTACCATATATAATTTCTATATACTGATTGCTAGCTGTATGGTTATAAAGTGACTTCTATTTACTAAATACTGTTATGGCTGGCCCATTAGGGGACACTTATAATGGTTTGTCTATTAGAGGTCATTGATGCAGAAGCCCATAGGCTGAAACTCCACATAGAATGAGTTGAAGACACCATGCAGTAACGTAACCTCATCCAGAGTCATGAAGGATATTGGATAGTTAAAGCACTTCCCTTTGTCCGGCAGTTAAACCTCTGAGGTTCCTTTGTGTTGCAAACCAGCTGCATAAAGAAACAATTAATGTCCAAGCCACCTTTCTGACTAGACGAGCTACGCTGAGGGGGATCCTTGCACCAGGGGTTTCCCAGGTGTCTAACTCAGGCACTGGCCAAGCAGGGGAGTTTGGGGCTGTGTGAGACTTGTGTGAGATCCTGGGAAGAGACAGAGGCCCAAGGCAGAGGTACCTAACCGGAGATTTCTGCAAGAGGGTGTGCCCTGTGTGCTGTTTGTTACCACCTGTGTTCAATGAAACAGGATTTGCACACGTTGTAAATAAACAAATTATACCGAGAAAATACTTGACTCTGCTTCACTGATTTCTGCTTCAAACAGGACCTGACCTGCAAGGTCCTGAATTCTGTTATAACTTGGCAAAGGGGCAACAGTCTACACTGTGTCCATATTGAGAGACTCAACACATAACATTCAGATCTGGATTTTGAATAGCCCAAAGATGCAAGGTGTTCAGGTCCAGGGGTTTAGATGAAAATAGGATAAAATTAAGTTCATTTGCAAAGTTTAGGTCTGGATCTGGGTACAGACTGCAACCTCCCAGCCCACAAAGTTCAGGGATATTTAGATCCTGGGGTTTGGTTCAAGCTCATCTCCTGCACAGTGTATACATTTAATATTTTGGGTCAAGTTTGTCCATTTTGAGTGAGTAACTGCATACCCAGTTTGTATTCACAATTAATGAGACTCTGCATGCAAATACAGCTAATTAGATATTTGCATGCACAATTATGCAGTTTGTATGTGTAACCCACACACTTTCTGAGTGTGGTGTTCTGTCCCATCTAGTAGCATCAAGACCATTTAGCGAGAGAGATAAAATGAGTCTGCTCTACAGCCTTAACTAACAGCAAGTTAGTTTTTAGCTCATGCAGTAGACGCTCATGCACGAAGCTCCAGAGGTCCCTGATTCGATCCTGCCTGCCGGCGACTGGGGTCTGTCAGCGTTACAAGTGGGGACTTGTCCGGAATTTCAACTGGGAAGACTCCAAACCTCAGGACACACTTCCTCAGCTAAGGGAAATATGTAACTCATCTAGTGGCACCGAGACCACTTAGAGAGAGAATGAGTCTGCTCTACAGCTTTAGCTAACAGTCAGTCAGCTTTTAGCTCATGTGGTAGAGGCTCATGCCTCAAGCTCCAGAAGCCCCAGGTTCAACCGGGCTCTGTCAGCATTAAATGTGCAGTCATAATAACTTCAGTGTGCGCTAAATCTAGACTTAGGTGCACGATGGAGCAAACATATTTTGTGCGTCCAGTTGTTCACCCAAACAATCTGAAAAATCAGGCTATTAGCATACAGGTCCCGTGTAATAAACTAGTCTGATTAAAAGTTAAAGTATTAATACATTACACGTTTATAGCATCCTTCATCCAACAATCTCAAAAGACTTTGCCATCATTAATTCATTATGTCCACAACACCCCAGTGAGATAGATAAGTACTGCTACCCCCATTTTACAGAGGAGGAAACAGAGGCACGTGCATAGATGTTTTATGACTTGCCCAGGGTTACACAGTAAGCCAGTGACAGAACTGGGAGTAGAGCCATGAAATCCTGAGTCTTTGCTCCATGCTCTGACCGCTGGACAACCCTCTCTCTCTTAAACTGATGGCAGAAGTTTGGAGCTAAAGACAAAGTACAACGTTTGTAGTCTCTTCTATTATGGTGGGTAATTATAGGGTGTTTAAATATGTTCACTGGAGCAAAAACATCTGAACAAAAACTGTTCTGTAAACAGTATTGTCTCTTCCCATATAAAATGCCAGGAGAAGGAAGAATTTGTCTGTTCATAAGCCGTGGAGTTTAGAGACTATGTTGTGCCATCAGGGTGAGGGAAGATATGCCCAAGGGACAGAGGCATGTCCTGGGAAGGATCACTGGGGAGAAATGGGGCCATATCTGTAGCAGAGAGATTATATATCAGGCCCGCCTCTGCGCCTCCTTAAGCTGCTCATCTATTCTCCCCACCGTGCTGCTGTCTGCTATAGGAGCATGCAGAGAGCTTGCCTATCTCATCCAATAGTCTATGCAAGCTAGAGCTGGGTGGATTGTTTGGTAATGCATCTGTTTTGAGGTTATAATAAAAAATGTTTGTAAAACAGAAGTAAATCTCTTAAACAAAAACTTGCAAGGTTTCTCACAACAAATTTGAGCGAAAAAACTTTGGCTCCTATCTATGAATGCAAACCAAACAAACCACAAGATTCAAGAGAGTTGGCGTGGGTGAGGTAGGGTTCTTTTTTGCCTTTTGAGCAGGGATTGCTTCGTCAAGCAAGACGCATCACACGGTGTTGGTTCTGGTTTCCTGATTGGCTGAGCTGTATTCCACAGGGTTAGCAGAAGGCCAGGCCATTCTGATTCAATTACACAGAGGGCATAGCAGCTGAAAGAAGCAATTTTATGCATCTCTGTGTGTTGAAGGGGACAGAGGAACATTTTTTATCCTCACCTCCTAAAGACCAGCTAAGATTTCAGATAGAACATGGCAGCCATGCTTGAGAAGTCCAGATAGGAGAATGGTCTTCCAATTAAAGCTGATAGTCATTGAGATATGTGGCTACTGCAGTGTACAGGAATTGGCAGAGTCCTTTTAAACTGTCTGGTCTGTTTTAGAAACCAGCCAGAGGCCTTGCACAGCGGCAGCTCCAGGCACCAGCGCTCCAAGTGCGTACCAGGGCGGCAAGCCATGGGGGGCGCCCTGCCAGTCCCTGCGAGGGCAGCAGGCAGGCAGCCTTTGGCAGCTTGCATGCAGGAAGTCCGCCGGTCCCACAGATTCGGCGGCAATTTGGCGGCGAGTACGCTGAAGGCACGTGACCGGCTGACCTCCCGCAGGCATGCCACTGAATCCACAGGACCAGGCCTGCCTGCTGTGCTTGGGGCAACAAAAAAGCTAGAGCTGCCCCTGGCCTTTCATGTTGTATATAATTAGTATACGTGGTTGTACGGACCCCATCATGCCACTGTGGTTTCTTCATGCTATTATTGTTGGATAAAGGCCAAAAGACACAGCAGGTGAAGATTCCTTAATCCAGGAATGCAGTGGTACAGAGAGTGACACAGAAGAAAGAGTAACTGTTTCCCACAACGGAAGTCTCATAATACAGATGATTGTTGGTTCAAGAACAAGTGCATTATGAACTTCCAGATATTGGGCCACATACAGAAAAAGTGCACATCAGTGAAAAAAACACAACCACCACCTTGTAAGGCCCATAGCAGAGGATTGTATAGTCATCAGCTTGCAGATGACAACGAGTCCACTGAGAACACTGTAGCAACTCTACAGCTGTTTGGTTTAGACGACAATGCTATTTGGATTTCTTCACAGGTGGAAGGAATGAGCTTGATACAGGGTCTGCTGTTTCTCTAATTTCATAGCAGGATTATCAGATACTGTGTAAAAGGGAAAAGTTACAGAAAACCTCTGTCTTAGTAAAAACATACACAGTTCAGGGAAATTCTTGCTACCTTGGCTGTGATTACATGAACTGACCAGTATATACTAAAACTCAATGCTGTGTCCTGGATTATTTGGCAGAGTATGGCTGAGAAATTCAGCTGGCAAAGCATAAAATGACTGTAAATTTAAAAAAGGATTATATATATGATCCCTGGCCCAACACAAAAAACAGCTGAACTGAGCAACGTTTCCTGAGTCCTAGTCAAGTGCTCTATCCCCTAGACTGTCTTTCTATCCTAAGGACTAATCAGTATAAAATGCAGGACAAATCCCTATATGTGTGTATATATAACAATAGCCTACTATAAACACGTACATATGACTATCTGTACCCCACTCGCTTCATCCCTGTATATACTTCCACAGAGGGCAGCCCAGGTCTGGTCATGAAATCATGAATTTTTGAACGGTAGTAAATCTGGGAGACATTGTGCAAATGTTGAGGTCCATAAATTTCACCAGCCATAGTAAGGGTTTACAACTGGGGGAGTTAATGCTGAAACTCTCAGTGTGAAATTTTGCTGCATGCAGTAAGTGTCATCAGTTATGGTGGATTTCCATGAGAGCATGCCACATGGAGTCACTACTCCTCAGTTCTACTGTCCTCTCCAGGCTGGTCCCCTAGTTTCCATGTCTGCATGCATGTGTCATTGGCACAACAGAGTTGCCAGCAGCTATATCGATATTTCCAAAATTGGCCATGATGCTGACTTTTTCGCAGTAAGTTATTAATAATCTTAAGCACGTATTGCACTCTAAAGGAGCCCATACAAACATAAGCCCTGATCTCACAAAGGGATCTAAATAGGAAGACCTTTACACCTGCACAGAGTCTCACGAACTTCGCAATGATGCAGAATCAGGGTTTTTAACTGATATGCAGAGGGATCACTTCATCCACCAAACCTGTCTGAAATACAGCAACCTTTGGGGAGGGAGAAGAGCAACTGTCTAACAGTGAACAACAATGACACCCAAGAGCTTAAGACAGTGAAGAAGAATCTCCCAACAACTTGTTACTCTAGAGGCAATTAAAGGAGAGAGAATGCCATTACCAAAGTTTGGAATGTGGCCAGGATCGAGGGGCCATTACTCTGATTAAAAGGTCATGGTGCCTTTAAAGACCACAAGTGGTCAGGACCGTTGCTTTAGAACTCATCAATAAGCAGTGAAAGTGCCCTCCAAAGTGAGCTTTATAGGATTTTTGTTTTTGTTGCCTGTGCCATATTTCCCGGGATTCAAGTAAAGCATAGGGGCAGGTCACAGCTCCCCCTCATCTGCTGAAAGCAAAGTGAGATCTCTCTCCTCTTCTCCCTGGCTTAGATAAGCAGTGCTCCCACACAGCTCTCTCTCCTTCTTGGTATGGTCAGACATCCCCCTCCTGTTTCAACCGCCTTTAACCACAGTTCCAGCTGCATTGTGGTGTAGAATGCTGCCCCCCTAACTCTTCTCTCAGAGTGTTTTTCCTTCTTATTATTCTTCCCTATCAAATCTCAACTTCCCTGTGTTGTACGGAGGTCAGAGAATGAGACTGGGAGAATGACATCATAATGACCCCTGAGCTACAGCATCCACAGTCCTCAAAGAAGCGAGGTGGAGACGTTGAATCTTTCACAAAGAGCTCTTCTCTCCTAACTGTTTGTCAGGAGTATGAGTTAAATGTGTTTTGTCTGTTGCTGTGGTGAGAGGGCACAGTGCTAAGGGCACCCACCCAATAAATATCTAAAATAACCCCAAGGGGAGAGTTAAAAGCATTGCTAACTCTAATTGAATGAACGCTTGTCCTGTATCCCTCAGATACAGTCTAGACAAGTCTCAGTCTATAGCTGGAGAATAAGATGCTGGCTTGGTTCAGTCAGCTACAAAAAAACAAGCCTGATTTTATTACAGCCTTTTAAAATGGTTTTGAGACCTGATTTACACAGCGTCTGCCCAAGATGTACTGAAGTCATGATCAGGTGACTCTCCTCCCACTTCAAAGTGACCTGTTTGCTTACAGTCCTGGTACCTAACCTGTTTGGGGGATACTATCCCCACAAATGATGCGTAAATGTCCAGAATACCCTGCTCATCCCAAGACCATAAAACCCTGACTGTTCAGTTGTGGCAATGCTCCATGAGCCAAAAACACTTTGATGGTTTATGACTACAAATAAATTAAATCACCCGATAGCTCTTTCCCTGATGAAGGGAAGGGGCCATGCTGCAGCTCTGTTTTGATGTGGGCTCCTTCCCATCTAACAAGATCAAACATGAGATGACAAACTAGCATAGATTCCTTGCTCTTCTACATCTGCATGCCATTTCCAAGGCTGAAGATGGAGAATCCAGTGAGAGACAAACTCATTTTGTCTTCAGTACTGATATAAACGAAATGCTTTTCACAGAAACATGATTAACCTGTGGAACTCACTGCAACATGATACGAAGGACAAAAGTTTAGTAAGATTCAAAACGGGTTAGATTCTTTTACGCTTTAAGGTCTTTGGGGTAAGGACTATCTTAGTGTCGTGTTTGTACAGCACCTAGCGGCCCTGGTCCAGGACTGGGGCTCTTAGAGGCTACAACAATAAAAATGAAGTAATAATACTAAACCATAGGTTTGTACAGTTCCTAGCATAATGGGGCCCTACCTGGTTGATACTTTTTAGCGCTACCACAATTTAAATACTAAATCAACTCTCTTTGTTAACATAAGCCAACTACTAAATGCTGAGTGTTAGAAAATACAACCTCCTATGGGGCTATGAATTGACAACTGTCCATTAAGAAACTTCTTGTACCTTCCTCTCAAGCACCAGATGCTGGCCACTGTCAGAGACAGGATACAAGGCTGAGCGGACCATTAAACTGAGCCAGTGCAGTAATTTCTAGTTTCCTGTGCCTCACGTTGAACATTGCCATCTTTCAGACCCCATAGTTGGCTCCTTAAGGCAGAACATTTCATTCCAATTGTCAGTACAGAAAATTGTCAGACAGCAATAAGAACGACGGAAATGCCTAAAAATTAAGCTTTTCCAGGATCCTTCTAGAAGTGATTGACTTAATTATCTCCAGCACTGGGCCAAAAGAACCATGCTGGAATAATAATTCATTCCCTGAGCAGAGCACTTGTAATTCCTTAGCCAGTGACAAGGACAAATCACTGCTGCTACTACCAGCTGCTGATTTAATATTTAATAGGCTCAGAGCCTGCTAGCCCGCAGCTGATCATCTCAACCTCCTCTTTATCTATGGTTTAGTGTGCCTCTGCAGCTGGGCAGTTAAACTCATTCAATAGGTGCATTAGTGGCAGAATCAGCTGATGTAAGAGCAAGAAATTCAAAATGCAGCTGAAAAACAAATGTATTAGGAAGAAACCTTTAGAAGTGTCAGACATGCTAAGGATCCGAGAGTTGGCAGGTTGTTTCCAACTCATTCTACTGGCTAGGGGCTTGCCTGAGAGTCAGGAAATTGGGGGTCTGGCCCTGGTTCTTCTACTGATTGCCATGGTGACAGACTTTAAGGCCGGCAGGATCATTATAATTATCTTGTCTGACCTGCACATTGCAGGCCACAGAACCGCAACCCCACTCCTGTAATAGACCCCTAACCTCTGGCTGAGTTACTGATGTCCTCAAATCATGATTTAGAGACTTCAAGTTACAGAGAATCCACCATTTACTCTAGTTTAAACAAGCAAGTGACCCCTGCTGCAGAGGAAAGCGAAAATCTCCCAGGGTTTCTACTAATCTGACCTCAGAGAAAATTCCTTCCTAACTCCAGATATGGTGATCAGTTGGACTTTGAGCATGTGGGCAAGACCCAACTTGGGCAAGTCACTTCCCTTCTTTGTGCCTCTGCTTGGATTATAAACTCTTTAGGTAAAGGACAGGACAGTCTCACTATTTCTTTGTACAGCATCAGCACCTAACACAATGGGACCCAGATCTCCTGGGGTCTCTAGGCACCACTGGATCATACATAATTAAAAAAGGAAGCCAAAAAACAGCCATCAGATGTTAATAACCTTTGGTCATTACCCCTTGGGGGTTGCCACCCAACATGCCAAGACTACCTCTGCTCCTGCTTTCCCTGCCAGCTTGGGACGCCAGCACCCTGTCTTGCTGAGCCAGACACTCCCGTCTGCTCCAGCAAAGACCCAGGGTCTGAATTACTTGCCTCAAAGCTCCATGTTTATCTGAAAGCAGCTAACAGAAGTGTGCTTGTCTTTAGCACTCAGATGCCCAACTCCCAATGGGGGTCTAAACCCAAATAAATCTGTTTTACCCTGTATAAAGTTTATACAGGGTAAACTCATAAATTGTTGGCCCTCTATAACATTGATAGAGAGATATGCACAGCTGCTTGTCCCCACCGCCAGGTATTAATACATACTCTGAGTTAATTAATAAGTAAAAAGGAATTTTATTAAATACAGAAAGTTGGATTTAAGTGGTTCCAAGTAGTAACAGACAGAACAAAGTAAATCACCAAGCAAAATAAAATGCGCAAATCTATGTCTAATCAAACTGAATACAGATAATCTCACCCTCACAGATGCTTCAGTAAGTTTTTTCCTCAGACTGGACACCTTCCAGGCCTGGGCACAATCCTTTCCCCTGGTACAGCTCTTGTTCCAGCTCAGGTGGTAGCGAGGGGATTCTTCATGATGACTCCTCCCTTTGTTCTGTTCCAGCCCTTTATATATATTTTGCATAAGGCAGGAATTATTTGTCCCTCTCTGGGTTCCCACTCCCTCCTTCTCAATGGAAAGACACCAGGTTAAAGATGGATTCCAGTTCAGGTGACATGATCACATGTCACTGCAAGACTTCATTGCCCACTTGCCAGCACACAGGTATACAGGAAGCCTTACAGGTAAAAAAACCATCTGCAGACAATTGTCCTGGTTAATGGGAGTCATCAAGATTCCAAACCACCATTAATGGCCCACACTTTGCATAATTACCATAGGCCCTCAGAGTTATATTTCATATTTCTAGTTTCAGATACAAGAGTGATACATTTATACAAATAGGATGATCACACTCAGTAGATTATAAGCTTTGTAATGATGCCTTACAAGAGACTTTTGCATGAAGCATATTCCAGTTACATTATATTCACTCATTAGCATATTTGTATAAAACCATATAGACTGCAACGTCACAATTACCAATCTGTGGCCTGATCAAAATCCTGTTGATTTACAAAGATTTGAGATTTGATCCCTGAGTGTGCATTCAGAGTCATATATTTACTGGCAAAAGCATGATTTTACTGCAGTTAGCACAGTACTGCCAGTGCAACTATGGGAGAGCAAACTGAATCCTATTTTTGCATTGTAAAAAAAAGAAAAACAAAATATTCTACACAAAATCGCCCAAACTGTGCAGCATCCTTATTGTAAACTGTAGGATTTTAAACAATGACTGTAGTATTTTTTTTTAAATGCCTCTCTCGCTCTCGTGTATGGCATCTACAGAGCAACCTTTTATAGCTGCAGTCGTAGGTCCATAAGCCAATTCAAGGCCTCCTTGGTGACATGGTGGATATCCTTCAATTCACCTTTGAATCCCTATTTGAGGCACTAAATGCCACTGCACATCATGAACAAATCTTCTTTACATTTTGATAGTAGACTCTTCGCTACATTTTGATCATTAGACCTGTGTAGGAACCAGAATGTCCGTTTCATGGGAAATTCCATTATTTTGAAATTGTGTTCTGAATCAGAATGAAAATAAGGAATTTCCAAATTTCCTGGAAAACTAAATGTTCACATTTTTTCAAGTTTTTGATTTTGACCTTTTAAAAAAAATTTATCATAGAAAATAAAACACTTTTTTCAAAATGAAAAGTTGTTTTGAAACATAAAAATGAAACATTACATTGCCAAAATGTCAAAAAGAAACATTTCAATGTTGCCTACATGCTTTTGTTTTTCTTTCTTATTTTCTTCTCTAAATTTCATCAAAAGCAACATGTTCCCATGGAAAGTTTTGGTTTAGATAAAATAATGTTTTCTGTTCTGTAAGAAAACATCTGTTCCACAACAGCACATTTCATCAGAAAACTTTCAACCAGCTCTATTGGCGAATGATGCAAAAGGCAGAAAGAACCCATCTTGAGTCAGATTTAAGGCTTCATCTACGCTTAAAATTAAGGGCAGATCTACACTAGGGGGCGGGATCGATCTAAGATATGCAGCTTCAGCTACTTGAATAACGTAGTTGAAGTCGAAGTATCTTAGATCGAGTTACCTACCGTCCTCACGGCGCGGGATCGATGTCCGTGGCTCCCCCTGTCAACTCCGCTACTGCCGTTCGCGTTGGTGGAGTTCCAGAGTCAACATGAGCGTGTTCGGGGATCGATATACCACATCTAGAAGAGATGTGATATATCAATCCCCGAGAAATCGATTGCTACCCGCCGATATGGCCGGTAGTGAAGACGTACCCTAAGATTGACATAGCTACATCTCTCAGGGGGTGTGACAAATCCACACCTGTGCACAATAGCTATTAAGGTCACCAACATTGTATTTCAAAAATACAGGACTCCTTTCTTAGCATCCCTATGGGGGAGAAGTACCCGGTACCATAGGGGCCAGAGGTGGGGTGCTCAGTGCCACAAGGAGTGGGGGTACAAAACGTGGCAGTTGAGGAAACCTTCTGCTCCTTGCAGCAGTCAGGCAGTTTTGGCTGCAGGGGCCCAGCTCCAGAAGTGAACAGGGCAGCTCTGAAGGGCTAGGGTCAGGAGGGGAGTGGAAAGATGCACCAGTGAGTACTGGCCCCCTGCTGGACAGGGCCCCCTGCTGATTCAAGCCCTTGAGCACAGCCCAGTCTTCTCTCCCTGCACAAGATCTGTCTGGCAGGGCAAGTGCATGGGGCTATGTGCCCTGGAGCTGCGCTGAAGGGCAAAAGTCAAGAAGGGGCTCTGTCTGGCAGGGGGGTCAGAACTCCTGTTGTGTAGCCTTCCATTCCCTATTCACAGAGTCCCTGCCAACCTCCCCAGCAGAAGAGAATAACTGCTGGTTGGTGGCAACTGCAGCAGTAGGGGAGCGAGGCAGGCAGGGATCCTGGTCTGGTAGCTGAGACCACCTGCACAGAGCCCTGTCCACTTCCCATGCTGGACAGAGCGCTTTTCTGACTCCAGTCTTTCAGCATGGCCCCATCAAGTCTTCATGCTCCCTGATATCTTCCCCTCCTTCCCCTGGGTGCTGCACCTCATAATTTGGAAACCTCTATGGTATAGGTACATTGGTTCAGGGACCAATTCTGCATTACTACAATTGTCTAATTTTACAAACCTTATATCCTTGGAAGATAAGGTAATAATAAAACTGGTTTTGCATAATGATAATATTTTTAATATGTTGAAATATGTGATAAAAGGTATCCCGTACTGATTTAGTGTGGGACAGGCAATTTTCTATTTAAATAAGGGCCATCCCTTGTAATATGGGCTTGTTGTCAACCCAAGTTCCTATACCAACCCAATCCCCAGTGTAGAGGCAACTAAGTGGATGTAAGACTTCTTCAGCTAAAGTAGCTCCCATTATTCAAGGAGGTGGAGTTTACACTGATGGAAAAAACACTTCTGTCACTGTAAGAAGGACACTATGGGTACGTCTACATTACGGGATTATTCCGATTTTACATAAACCATTTTTTTAAAACAAATTATATAAAGTCAATTGCACATGGCTACACTAAGCACATTAATTCGGCGGTGTGTGTCCATGTACCGAGGCTAGTGTCGATTTCCGGAGCGTTGCACTGTGGGTAGCTATCCCATAGTTCCCGCAGTCTCCCCCGTCCATTGGAATTCTGGGTTGAGAGCCCAGTGCCTGATGGGGCAAAAAACATTGTTGCAGGTGTTTCCAGGGACAGCGTCACCCCTGCCTCACCGCTCCCTCTGTGCAAGTAGCAGACAACCATTTTTGCGCCTTTTTCCCTGGGTGAAATGTGCAGACACCATAGCACGGCAAGCATGGACCCTGCTCTGCTCAAGACAGCAATCATGGATGTTGTAAACACCTCGCGCATTCTCATGCAGTCAATGCTGAACCAGGACCTGCAAAACCAGGCGAGGAGGAGGTGGCTACGGCAGCGCGGCGACAAAAGTGATGAGGACATGAACACAGAATTCTTTCAAACCGTGGGTCTGTGCGCTTTGGAGATCATGCTGGTAATGGGACAGGTTCTAGCCATGGAACGCCGATTTTGGGCCCGGGAAACAAGCACAGATTGGTGGGACAGCATAGTGTTGCAGGTGTGGGACAATTCCCAGTGGCTGCGAAACTTTCGTATGTGTAAGGGCACATTCATGGAATTTTGTGACTTGCCTTCCCCTGCCCTGAAACGCCAGAATATCAAGATGAGAGCAGCCTTCGCAGTTGAGAAGCGAGTGGCGATAACCCTCTGGAAGCTTGCAATGCCAGACAGCTACCGGTCAGTCGGGAATCAATTTGGAGTGGGCAAATCTACTGTGGTGCAAGTAGCCAAAGCAATCATTAAGCTGCTGCTAGGAAAGGTTGTGAATCAGGGAATCCCATTGCAGCAAAGCCATTCACTACAACATGCACATTCCCCAAACTGTGGTGGGGCAATAGATGGAACCCATATCCCTATCTTGGCACCGGAGCACCACGGCACCCAGTACATAAACCGAAAGGGGTACTCTTCCATGGTGCTGTAAGCACTGGTGGATCACAAGGGACGTTTCACCAACATCCACGTGGGATGGCCGGGAAGGGTTCATGACGCTCGCGTCTTCAAGAACACTACTCTGTTTAAACAGCTGCAGCAAGGGAATCTGACTTCCGAGACCAGAAATTAAGGTTGGGGATGTTGAATGCCTGTAGTTATCCTGGGGACCACAGCTTACCCCTTATAGACTCATAGGTCAGAAGGGACCAATATTGATCATCTAGTCTGACTTGATGCTATGGCTCATAACCCAACAGGCAGCCTGACAGTAGGTCAGGAGTTGTTCAGCTACAAGCTGAGCAGTACAGAATGGTGGTAATGATGCATTTGGCCATTTAAAGCACGCTGGCGCACTTACTGACCGCTCAGACTCACCAAACCAACTGTCCCTTGTTATTGCTGTTGCTGTGTGCTCCACAATCTCTGTGAGAGTAAGGGGGAACCTTATGGCAGGGTGGGAAGGCTGAGGCAAATTACCTGGCCGCTGCTTACGTGCAGCCAGACACCAGGAGCGATTAGAGGCACACCAGAGCGGTGCGCATCAGAGAAGCTTTGAAACCAGTTTTCAACACGGCCAGGGTACAGTGTGACTGTTGTTGTTTCCCCTTGATGAAACCCCACCCTTGAATTGACTCGTTCCCTGTAAGTACCTACCCTCCCTCCTTCGATTACGCTTGCTTCCTAAGGAATAAAATCACTCTCATTTAAAAACCATGTATTCTTTATTAATTGATTATAAAAATAGGGAGATAACTCACAAGGTAGCCCAGGTGGGGTGTGGGAGGAGGGGAGGAAGGAAGGAAAAGGCCACTTCAAAACGTGTTGAATGACAGCCTTCTGTCCACTGGGGTGGAGTGTTTGGGTGCCTGGAGCCGCCTCCCCCCCCTCACGTTCTTGGGCGTCTGGGTGAGAAGGCGGCTATGAAACTTAGGGAGGAGGGAGGGCAGTTAAATAGAGGCTGCAACTGCAGTCTCTCCAGCTGACGTTCCTGAACCTCCACCAGACACCAGATCATGTCTGTTTGTTCCCGCAGTAGCTCCAGCATTGCATCCTGCCTCCTCTGATCTTCCTGCCACACTTCTTATCTCGAGCCCCCCTCCTGTCCTCACGCTGGTCCCTCCTGTCCTCACGGTCACTGGCATCTTTCCTGTACTTTGATAACACGTCCTTCCACTCATTCAGATGAGCTCTTTCATTGCGGGTCACTTTCATGATTTCTGAGAACATTTTGTCTCGCGTCTTTTTTTTCCGCCGCCTTATCTGAGATAGCCTTCGGGATGGAGTAGGGAGGCTTGAAATGTTTGCAGCTGTAGGATGGAGGCTAAAAAGGGAGAGAAGTATTTAAAAAGATACATTTTACAGAACAATGGTTTTACTCTTTCATGGTGAACAACACTATTCACCTTCCATAGCACATGTGATTTCACTATAAGGTCGCATTTTGCATCTTAATATTGAGTGCCTGCAAACTTGGTGTTAGAGATCACAGACACAGGTCCGGGCATCAGAATTCGGCTTGCATGTGGCCATGGTAAGCCATTGTCTTTCAGCTTCTGCAGCCTTCATATATCCAGCGCCTTCCTTTCCCAAATAGCAAGCAAAGCCCATTGAGTGCTGCTTCTTTCCTGTTAACGTGCAGCACCAGAACCGTCCCCATCCAATTCTCTGGGATGATCGCTTTACCCCTCCCCCCACCGTGTGGCTGGTATCATGGAAGATTGCTGCTAGCCACCCTCCCCCGCCACCGCATGGCTGGTAGCAGGGAAGATCCCAGCTAGCCAAACGTGAAAAAGCTCAGCGCCAATCGCCCCCGCCCAACCTCCTTCCCCTGCTTGGCTAAATTCAGGGAAGGATTTCTTTAAAGCCACAGGCAAATAGCCCAATCATCTCTGTCCCCTTAATTAAATTCCCATATTTCAACTAGGTTTCCATGAACGATATCACTGAGGATAACACAGCGAGATAAAGAGGGGATGTTGCTTGAATGCCAGCAAACACTGGGACCATACAGAGCTAGGCTTTGTCATGCAATGATATGAGATTACTTGCTACATGCATGGCGTGGTCAATTGTCCTACCATGGAGGACGGAATAAGGCTGCCCCGCGCAGAAACCTTCTGCAAAGGCTTTTGGAGTACGTCCAGGAGAGCTTCATGGAGATGTCCCTGGAGGATTTCCGCTCCATCCCCAGACATGTTAACAGACTTATCCAGTAACTTTACTGGCCGCGAATGCATCCTAAGTCCTCAGGGCAAATTAATCATTAAAAAACACTTGCTTTTAAACCATGTTTTATATTTACAAAAGTGCACTCACCAGAGGCCCCTTCCATGGCTTCATTGTCTGGGCTAGTGGCTTGGGAAGGCTGGGAGGGTACTTCTGTCAGGCTGAGAAAAAGCTCCTGGCTGTTGGGGAGAATGGGAGTGCTGTGCGCTCTCTGCAAGCTCGTCTTCCTCTTCCTCCTCCTCATCTTCCCCGTCAGCAGAATCCTCAGCCATGGCTGCGATTACCACCCCCACCCAGAATCCATGGACAGGGGTGGGGTAGTGGTGGCGGACCCCCCTAGAATTGCATGCAGCTCAGCGTAGAAGCGGCATGTTTGCGGCCCTGCCCTGGACCTTCCGAGGGGAGACTGCGGGAACTATGGGATAGCTATGGAATAGCTACCCACAATGCAACGCTCCAGAAATCGATGCTAGCCTCGGACCATGGACGCACACCACCAAATTACTGTGCCTAGTGTGGCCGAGTGAAATCGAATTTATAATATCTGTTTTATAAAATCGGTTTAATGTAATTCGGAATTATCCTGTAGTGTAGACGTAGCCTCAGACTGCATAGTTACCTGTGCTGATGAGCTTTGCGTAGTCACCTGTGCTGGTGAGCTCTCCACGCTGGGCAAACAGGAAATGAAACTCAAAAGTTCGTGAGGCTTTTCCTGTCTACCTGGCCAGTGCATCCGATTCCAGATTGCTGTCCAGAGCAGTCACAATAGTGCACTGTGAAATAGCTCCCGGAGGCCAATACCATCGAATTGCGGCCACACTAACCCTAATCCAACATGGTAATACCGATTTCAGTGCTACTCTCCTCGTCAGGGAGGAGTACAGAAATCAGTTTCAAGAGCCCTTTATATTGATATAAAGGGCTTCGTTGTGTGGACGGGTGCAGCATTAAATCAGTTTAACGCTGCTAAATTCGGTATAAATGCGTAGTGTAGACCAGGTGTATGATACTGAAGTGGCATAGCTGTAGCATCCGTAGTGTAAACAGTTACAAGGCTGGCAACTAGAAAAACCTTTCTAAGTGTGAACTTCTTCATTTAGAGGTTTAAACTGGTCTTCTGAAATGAGAGAAATGGGAACCATGAAGAAAACCAAAGTGTGGAACCCCAGAAATGCATTTTTACAGTCACTTTTCTGAGCATGTCCCTCCGGGTGTCTCGCAGCTTTACCTAAGAAATATTCCAAGCACAATGAGTTACTGTACCTTACTGCAGGGGGCTGAAACCAGTCCAAAACATCAGTATGGACTGTGTTGCTTAATGGGCCATTAGAGAATCCACAGTGGTACAGATACAGCCCTGCCAGAAGAAGCCAATTAGGCATCATTCTTCCATGCCAGCTGTAATGCAGACAAATGAAGGGACGTGCCCTGCATTAATATGCCAAAGCTAAAACTCCTCCTTCCATTAGCACATGCTGCAGTCCTCTCTGAGTCTGCACTGTGGCTTGCATGTATAAAAATAAAGGCTTGATTGATTCTGTTGGGGAGGAATGCTGTGCATTCAAACTCTCCCTACTTGTTCTCTTACCATTAATGGTTCCAGATGATTCCTCCTTCCCCATAAGCCTTTTCAACCAGGGAACAGATTGGAAAAAGAAGTATCGGCATTCCCCACTCTCCATCCATGACCCATGTTCCATCCTCTCATGGCACCAAAATGATATACCACTCCCAGTCCATTGTGCAGATCTTCATTAGATAATTGTCCTCCTTGTTTGATCAGCAGTGGAATGGCTAGTGGTGTTGACATTTACATTTTAAATCACTAGGCTCCAGAGTGAACACCTCTAAAACAAATACGAATAAACAAACATTCCCACCTCTCAAAACTATTGGTTCAGATGGTCTGCATACTCTGGCAAGTATCACTGCATTGGTTTACAAACAGTTCATGTTCTGAAGGTTACCTCTGCTGGAGACTTAGGGTGGGATTTTCAAAAGCACCCATATTGGCCTGACTCTTCTCTAATAGAAGTCTATTGGGATTGTCAATGTTCAGGCTCACTGAAAATGAGGCCATTTATCATGAATTTAGGCACTTAATTTTAAACCCTGAGATTTGAAATTGTTGGCCTTGGTGGTTGTATCAAGGACCTGACAAACCTCCATCTGTTTTCAGACTCAGACAGAGCTACTGCATCTGTTAAGAGTAAAATCTGAATGTACATGAGTCACCCATCAACACACCCTGTGGAAAAACATTGAAAAAGTTGTGCCAAAAATGTGCCATCTGTGTGCCAGAATACAACCACATTTATGTTCTAGCCTGTTAAATACAGCCTAAAAATCATTACATAAATAGGTAGAAATATTTAATACACTGTTACTTCACAAAATTCAGTGTTAAGCTATTGCATGTGGCCCATATGTTTATTTTACTCATCTGTAAAATGAGGATTTCTCTTCATAAGGGACAAAGATACACTTTCTTTCCAAAGTTCAGTGCTCCTCCACAGGCTAGATTGAATGCCCTGTGCCCATGTCATCTTCCCACACAGCTCTGCTAGGGGATATCAGTCCAGCTGAGCAGCTATTTAAGTGCTATTACAGGACGTACTGACTACACAAACATTGGAGGTAACAATATTTTGGGCCAAATTCTATTTAGGAGCTTATTTGGCCTCCTGGCCCCATAGTATATTAGCACTTCAGAGACATTCATGGATCGTTGCACACAAAACTATACTGCAGTAGGGCAGTACCATTATCCTCATTTTATAGACAGGGAGCTGAGGCACAGTGGCCTGGATCCACAAAGAGACTTAGGTATCGCAACATTGAGTGTCACAGCAGCTAATTTTTCAGCTACTAGAAAATCACAGGAAGAACACTGATCCACAGAACCCGCACTGGGCATCTAGGCTCCCTGTATAACGCCTGGGGGGAGAGAGGCACCTTAGAATGAGGTCCACAAATGCCAGGATGCTAGGAGGGGAGCCCTGTAAGCTAGCTAATGAGAAATGCCGGAGGATGTGGCGGGTACTAAACCCTGCTACTCTCAGGAAGATAGATGCCTATCTCTGTTTAGCAATCCACAAACAGGAACCTGTTACCGGAGTCAGGTAGCTTTGGTGCCTAAGAGCTTTCTTTTGGGAATGGGTTAGGTATGTACCTCACTCGACACAAAATGGTCAGTGGGGGGTGCCCAGTGATTACAGCACTCCCCTGGGATGTGGGTGACTCAAGTTCAATTCCCCTCATTATGCCAGAGGGAGAGAAGGGATTTAAACGGGGGGTGGGGATCTTCCATTTCTGAGGAGAGTGCTCTAACCATGGAGCCATGGGATGTTGGGCAGGGGAGGGGCTCAGTCTCTCCTGCTATTGGCCTGGTCTACACTACGCGTTTAAATTGATTTAAAAGAGCGTTAAATCGATTTAACACTGTACCCGTCCACACTACAACACCCTTTATATCGATATAAAGGGCTCTTTAAATCGATTTCTGTACTCCACCCCGACGAGAAGAGTAGCGCTAAATTCGATATTAACATATCGGATTACAGTTAGTGTGGACGGAAATC
>NC_133771.1:162351692-162520676 GCF_003597395.2 Chelonoidis abingdonii
ATCCGACGGTTCTCTGCCTCCGGCGGTAATCCGCCACAGTGCACCGCCTGACCGCTGTGGACAGCAATCTGAACCTCGGTACGCAGTGGGCAGGTAACAGGAAAAGCCCGCCAACTTTGCGGAATTATATTGTCTGTTGCCCTCAGATGGAGCTCTGATCAAGCACGGCTGCGATGCTCAGTCCAAATCCAAAAGAGTGCAGCATGGACTGTACGGGAGATGTGATCTCGTCGTGTATGGGGGCACCGGGAACTATGGGATAGCTATGGAAGAGCTACCCACAATGCAACGCTTCAGAAATCGACGTTAGCCTCGGACCATGGACGCACAACGCTGAATTACTGTGCCTAGTGTGGCCGCATGAAATCGAATTTATAATATCAGTTTTATAAAACCGATTTTAGCTAATTCGATATTATCCCGTAGTGTAGACGTGGCCGAAGTTATTCCACTGTGGAAAAATAATGAAAGAGAGTGACTGGAGCTGGGGAGCTGGACCCTGTGTCTCTCACCTTGTAGGTAGTAGTTTCTCTCTCACACACAAAATGAGCATGACTTCGTAGCCCAGTGCTTAGGGAACCCATATGGGAGATAGGAGATCCTGGATCCCATCCCCTGCCCTGGTCACTTTATTTTTTTAATCCACAGTGGCACAGCTTCAACAGGAGAGACGAAAGGAGGCTCACATCATAATATCCAACAGCTCAGGAGTTAAAGCACCCTCCTGAGAGGTGGGAGACCCCAGTTCCAATTCTCTTTCCCTCTGTGGCAGGGAAGGAACAAACTGAACCTGGCTCTCCCCCTTCCTAAGTAAATGCTCTACTTACTGGGCTAAGGTTATAAGGTGGCCCCTCCTCCTTCTGCAGCCAGATTTTGAATGGGACTGGATACGATAGGCAGCCTCTGAGTGCACCTATTGGATCAGGCCCCACACATGACTTAGATGGGGCCAAGCACCTGCCTTACCTCAGGTTTTTCACTTGCTCTCTGGTTTTGGACAGGGAGATAGATGTCTAGGTGTGTAGAGAAAAGCAGCAATGCACATGCCGATAGGCACAAATATAGGCATCAGAGGAATTTTTAGTCTGCAACCTTACGAGTTCAGTGGGAGTTCAACCTGCAGAGTTCAGTGGGAGTTTTGTGGATCGCAGTAGAGTCAAAATTGGGACTTAGGCACCTAAAGCCAAGACTTCAGTGCCTAAGGACCTTAGTGGATCTGGGCCAGAGAGAGTGCGTTGCCCAAGATTAGAGGTGGCCAAACATTCATAATCAATTACATTTAAAAAAAAGTTAAGGGGCAAAATGTTGCAAATCTGTTTTGACCAGCTCTGCTGCCCAAGGACACACAATGTCTGTGTCACAGCCAGGACCTCTTGAGTCCCCATCCACTGGCTTAACCTCAAAACCGTCCTTCTGCCTTACACCCATAAGCAAGTTAAACAAATGTGAAATTCACTCCTCTGCAGATGCTTAGCAGAATGCCCCAGCACCTTTATTAACCCTATGGGCTTAAGTGGCATATAGGTCTCTTTGCTGGCCCTTTGCATGGGGGTAAGAAGCAAATGACATGGTACCTACTACAGATTTAGTTTTTCTTCATTTGAATCACTTTTCTGAGACCAGCCAATGCAAAGTTGCATTACTTGGTTCCCATCTGTTACATTTTTGGTAAGAAAATATCGGTGTCATCATGACTTTTCTCAACACCTAGTTAAGGATGTGGTGAAGAACACAGTTTTCCAGAGTTAAGGTTGTTGTGGAAAATTGACCACCCTGACAAGGTGAAAAGGTTTTAAGGCATTTCACATGGCGTCCATGGTATCTGTTGGCAACCTGCACCCAGAAGAGTTTATACACACACTGCAGGGGAAACAGGGTGTCACTGTCCCCAGAGTCTTCCCAGAATGGGGGGGACCCTGCATCACTCTCTTTGAAAGGGAACCCGAGAGGATACCCTGCTCCATTATATCTCCATCTCTCCCTCCTGACAACAAAATAAAAAGGAGTAGAGGCAGGCAGGTGACTAGCACTCCACTCCCCAGTGGGAGTAGAGGAGACAGATGATTTCAACCCAGCCAGAGCTGAACTTCCAGGGACAATCTTTCTTCCCCTTGCAGCAGCTAGCTTTCATTCCTTTGAGAGTAGGAGTTCCTGCCTTCTCCCCTGTGTGGAGTGACAATGGTGAAGAATCACAGGAAGAGTCGTTTTCTTCTAACTCTGAACAAGGAACCTGATTAGAATTTAAAATAAACCATATCATTACTAATACTACTCACTCTCTTTCTGCTTTGCTGCACTGCTTCTGCCTGTAACTTTCCCCAGTTCCTCTCTCGCCTGGTTTCCTGCTACAACCTGAAAGAAACAATACAAATATCCTCACACACTGCAAGTCTTCTTAAGACTTGTCTTCACTGTGGTGCAAGATACATAACTAGAGTGCTGTCCCTAATGCAATTCCTGTCCACACACAAAAATCTCTAGGTTTAAATTAAGGGGCATTTAGCAGCATGGACATTGTGGCTTCAGCGGAGTCTTGGGCTAGCCATCTTACCTCAAACCTGGGAGGGGTTGGATGCGCTTGAGCTCAGGTGGCTAGTCAAGTCTCTGCACAAGCCACAACGTCCACCCAGTTGTTATTAGCAGGTGAGCTTGAGCCCCACTTAGGGTTGCCAATTTTCTACTCACACAAAACCTAACATACTTGGCCCACCCTCTGTCCCACCTCTCCTCCAAGGTCCCCCCCCCTACGCTCACTCCATTCCCCCTTCCCTCTGTCACTCACTCTCTCCTACCCTCACTCACTCGCTTATTTTCACTGGGCTGGCTCAGGTGGTTGGGGTGCAGAAGGGAGGGAGGGCTTCAGCTGGGGGTGCAGGCTCTGAGGTGGGGCCAGAAATGAGAGGCTCAGGGTACAGAAGGGGGCTCTGGGCTGACTCAGTGGGTTGGGATGCAGGAGGGGGTGAGGGCTCCGGCTGGGGGTACAGGCTCTGGTGTGGGGCTGGAGATAAGGGATTTGGGGTGCAGGAAGGTGCTCCAGGCTGGGGCTGAGGGGTTTGGAGAGTGGGAGGGGGATCAGGGCTGTGGCAGAAAGTTGGGGCATAGGAGGGAGTGAAGGGTTCAGGATCCAGGCAGTGCTTACTGCAGGTGTCTCTCAGAAGCAGCAGCATATCCCCACTCTGGTTGCTAAGCGGAGGTGGGACCAGGTTGCTCTGCATGCTGCTCCAACTGCAAGCCAATGGGAACTGCGGAGCCGGTGCTTGGTCAGTGCATAGAGCCCCCTGGCTGCCCCTAAACCTAGGAGTTGGAGGAGGGACATGCCACTGCTTCTGGCAGCCATGCAGAACCTGCAGGGAGCCTGCCTTAGCCTCACTCTGCTGCCGACAAGACTTTTAATGGCCCGGTCAATGGTGCTGACCAGAGCCACCAGGGTGCCTTTTCAACTGGGCATTCTGGTCAAAACTGGTTGCTTGGCAACCTTAGCCCCACTAGCACCAGTCTGTCTGCCCAGGCTGGGAGGTTTGCTCTGAGTTGCAATATACATGTGCTCTCAGGGGGTAGTGCAGGTTGAAGCTCAAGTGCTGCTGACACTTGAGTAAGTAATACTGTGGAGATGCAGCTATAGGCTACAGTTTAAATTAGGAAAACTCCTCATCTGCTAATCCAATCCAATCACTCTGTTGTTTTGCACTGTGGTCACTCTGACATGTTCTAGGGTCACTTGAATGGAGTAACTAAAATTAACAGTGTCAGTGAAAACCACCCCTTAGACTGCCACTGCTATTAGAAGCAGCAGTGACACAACTGTTTTCAATGTAAAAGGTAACTTCTGAAGACGTGAAAAAGGGAGAAAGTCCCATAAAAGCTCAAGTCGATACGCTTCAACTATTACTCTTTAACCATGGACAGTCAATAAAGACAAAGCGTGAAGCCACTGTTACCAATCATAGTGTGGATTATTTAAAAGAATTTTAGGAGCCCAGATTTTCAAACTGGCCCAACTTTGTACCCCTGATGAACAGTGTTTGTAATTTTATACCTGAAAAAAATTCATGAATAAACTTGGGCGGGCAACACTGTGCCCTCAAAGCTGGAGGTCTGGTTTGAAAATCAGGCCTTAGAAATTTAATTTGCTTTTTCACCATTTATCCCATTGGTTTACTTTGCTGGTAAATCCCTCATCATGGACAGGGAAAGTGGGTGAGTTAGTTTTATCATCTATTTATGGTCAGTTTTCATTTCTAGTCATTTTCCCTTTGGGTGAAATTCATTCCTGTGCAGATGGCAGAACGAGGCCTGTGCACCAATTAAGATGTATTTACCCCTTATTTTGATGAGTTAAGTGGTACATAGCGGTGCACAGGCTGCCTACTGGCCATCGAGGGTGAATTTCACTCTAGGTAGGAGATATAATCTAGAAAGAATAAAAAAAAGCTTCATAAAGCAAAGTTACCTTTTTCCTTAACACATATGTGATGGGTTTATTTTTCCCACGTCATCTATGATCTTGAACTATTTGATATAAGATGTATAACTGTTTATATATAAGGTTTTCCAATAAACATACAGAAACAAACATCCAAAAATCATCAAGCCATGAAATCTGTTTCTGTCAATTGAGCTCCCAAGACTTGATGATCACATTATCCCTGGCTAAGAAAAACAATGAACCAACTTTATCTCTGTAACACACACACCACTGCAAAGAAATGGCATCACTATTCAAATGTGGGTAAATGTTTGTAGAACAATGTAGGAAAGCTGTCACTCCCTCCAAATATCCACAAGGTGGCGCTATGTAATAAAATTTAGGAGCAGAGGCTCTTACACGGCTTGAGGATAGTCAGCAAACCAGATTCAACCTTGCTTTTCAGTATCTAATGTATCCCTATGCCAAATAACTTAGTTGCACTAAAACTAATCCATCTTCTTTTTTCTTCTGAGAGTCACTCCTCCAGCAGCCTGTAGCAATTCTGTCCATCTTAGGACTCAGAGTTGGAAAAGACTGTAGTCCAGTCTCCTAGCCAATGAAAGATTGTTCCTTATTGAATGTCCCAAGCAATGGGGCTTCTACTACTTTCCTTAGGATAGGATCCCACAGTTTAATAGATCTCAGTCTCAGCCTGGAGTCATCCAACACCAGGATATTGCTAAATTATATTTGTCAGAGACAACTTTTATCTCTGGGACCTATGAAATACTTCCAAAAAGCGACTTTGTTTACTTTGGAATTGACTAGATTGCATCAAGTGGCAGGGATTTAATACAATGTTTTTTCTGTCAATGATAGCTCTCTTGCCTGTCCTGTCACCCCACCCCACCCCAACTTAATCTGCAAGATGAACACTGGGCTCTTATCAATAGACTCAGGAATTAAGTTCATCTACACATTTCCAGCAAATGCACTTAATAAAGATTTGTTTGCCAGGGATGCTGACTTTTTCCTTAGTTAAACAAATGAATCAGTTCTCTAGCAGAAGTGTAGTGATGCTGAGGAGATCTGGAGTGTCTCTTTGGCACCTGAAATCCAGGACAGTGAGTACTCCAGCACTTCAGAATTTCCCCCTCCCTGAGCTCACTGGCTCCCTCCATGGTTTGGGCTCCTCTCCAAAGCGTCCGTTGCTCAGTTGCCCTAGGAGATCCTGTGGGTGGGCGAGATCTGAGGAGCACAGGCGGTGGGTAACTAGGGCTAGAGGGACTCAGCCTCTTCCCCAAATCTGAACCACCCCGCCACCCACATGCACACACCAGCTCAGCTGGCAAAGCCCCGCCTCTGGCCATGAAAGGCCCAGCCTCACACTGAGCTGCCTGACTGCCCAGCAACAGGAAAGTCTCTCTCTGAAAGCACATGTATACAAAGCAAAGAGGAGAGGGGAATTTTTGTGGGAGCCCCTACTTCAAATATTGTCTGGACATCACAGATTATGTTCTATTTTAATTTTCCCAATAGAACCAAGACTATCAACTCACTTTGCAATATAACACTCCACTGGCCCAGTCATGAACTCCTTGTGTCACTGCACCCCATATTCTTCACAATAATCTTATTAGGATATGATTATGGCAATATGATGTATTTTATGCAAGATAAGTCATATGAGGTGTCATTGGAAAAGTTATGATTTACTGGATATGTTTATCCTATTTGTATGCATGTATCATTTTTGTATTTGAAGTTAGGAATATTGACTATACATCTATGTTACAAATGTGTTTACACCTGGGGAATGTACACTAGGCAGAAGGCTCTCAGTCTAGATGGCTGGCTGGGAAGAGCTCATTTATGTTGAAGGGCCATTAGAGAAAACAATAGGCCTTAGAAGAACCTTATCTCCCACCTGGGGGCCTTCCTGAGGACTCTGCAGACAGCCAACTGCTGTAACACTACAGGGACATGTGACCAGGTCACCTGGTGCTGGGCTCCATCTTGGGATATCAGCGTTTTCCACTGACTGGCGTGGGAACCAAGCTTTGAAACAAATGGTTCCGCTCATATGCAAAAGCTATTTAAGGCAGGGGAGTGACATCATCGATAATCTTCACTGACTCCCCACCCAAAGAGACTCCTGGAAACCCTGAGGAACAAAAGTTGAACTGAGGGAAGTGCTGGACCCAGGCTAAAGGGATATTTAGCCTGTGAATGGAACACCTGGGGATTCCAAGCTGTAAACCCGTGCAGCTTGCCTTTTAAAAATCGGCAGCCCGCTTGTATTGTCAGTTTGGGTGAAGATTTGCTATTCATAGCCCATCTATGTAGTATATTAAGCTTACTTTGCCTGTTTTGTTTATTTGATAGGTAATCTGCTTTGATCTGTTTGCTCTCACTTATAATCACTTAAAATCTATCTTTTTGTAGTTAATACAAATATTTTATGTTATAATCCAAACCAGTGTGCATTTGATTAAGAGATCTGGGGAAAATCTCAGCTTGGTTACCACAAGTGTGCATGGTCCTTTTCACATTGAGGGAGAGGCTGACTGGGTTAAACCCATATACTGGCCAGATTTGACCAGGTAGGATGATACTTCTCTGGGGTCTTAAGATGGGAGGCTGGTGGTTAGAGAGCCTGCATGTAACTGCAACTGGGTGTGTCCCTATCTGTGTGAATGCTGGTGAAAGTGCAAGCTTAGAGGGCTTTGCAACTTGGCACAGAGCACAGTGTTAGAGGGAGCCCAGGCTGGTGGGTCAGAGGGCTCAGTGGTACCCCAGTTCCAAGTGGGAACCTGTCACACTCCTTACTCTGGCAAAACCTTCACTGATGTCAGTGAGAGTTTTGCTAGACTTCGGTTTCGCTGATGGTTGTGACCAATCTCCAGAATCCTCCAATTCTCTTTAGGTTCTGTGCTCTATGGATCATGCTGCAGAATGTCTACTAAATGCCAGATCATCTGTGAGACCAGTGACTCCGAAATCATGCAAATACCTCGTGTCAACAAGACATTAACAACATTAGATAAGAATGCATGCTGTACTCATAAAAGAAAATGCTGCTTAGCAGAGCAAGGAGTCAAAGCCATCAGATAGAATTAAAGCTCTTTTATTAGTTTAAGTTGTTCTTCTCAGGCAATGCAATCTGGGGCACTATTCATAATTCTAATGAAATTCATAGAATAATCCAATTGGACACTTAATAGCACTTAATAGCCATTGGCAGTTCCTGACCTTGTGGCCTGGAGAAACGAAGAAAAAAATTGTGTTAACCTATCCTTTGGATACAATGGGCTCAATTTGCAAATGTCGGTGTCTAAATTGTATCTGTAAATCAGAAACTTGCCAACAGGCAATTACATGCACAAAACAGCTAAATAAGCATGCAAATGGATACTTATAGCCCCATTTATTACTAATTACTATCTGTTGATGGAGTGCCAGCAATGTAGTAGGCAAGACAAAAAGAAAGAAGAAAGTTCACTGCCTCAAGACTACAGGATGCGGGACTCATCCTGCAGGCTGTTCTGTGGAGTCAGAGCCCTGTGTCCATGTACAGCTCCAAGTGGCCACATGCAATCTGTACACAGATTTGGGGGTCCATTTCTGCAGAACAGCTTGCAGGATCAGGGCCTAGCTGGTCAACACTCCGATGAAGAGTAGGGAATGGGGTACAGCAGATCGACAGAATGGTGGAGTCAGCCCTGGTCTTTTTGCTTCCACCTTTTTGTTGGGATTTTGTTTCACATTCTTCATCTCTTTTTATGAAGTTGTCTGAGAGAAATACAAGGGGTTATCAATCCAGTGGGAAAAGCCTCTTTAAGGACGGACTCAAAGGAGGAGAGTGAGTGGAGGTATGTCAAATGAGGGGAGTTCAGGCATAGCACAGCCAGGCAGAAAAAGCCAAGACCGGAGTGTTGACACAGACAAAAGGGGGATCCATTTTCCTGGCTCAGCACTTTGATCTCCTTCCGTCCATCCCTCTACTGTCTCCCTTTCTCCATAGCATCACTTTTAAGTCCCTTCCTGGCCTACCTCTAAGCAATCTCTCCTATGCTATCAAGACATTATTATCAGCTTACGTGCAATGAGCCCAGCCCTTTGATGGCGTTGTCATCAGCCAGGTGGTGAGCCAGTAGCCCGCCATCAAAATAAGTCAGTGGGCACTGGTCAAGGACATGCAACAGTCTGAAGTTGACTGCAGCTGCACCATGGGTCATTAGAAAAATCCCATTTAAAGAGGTTGGCTGCACAGCTGCCCTGTCCTGTTTGATACCGGTTCAGAGATGACCACAGGTGCCTTGGTAGATCAAACCCTGGTGGGCAGATGGTTGGTCAGTGATGAGCGAGTGATTAACGACTGTCATCGCTAAGCACTCATTATGTCAAGCAGATTCCACCGTCGTGTCCTGTGGTGGCACAAATAACCATAAAGAGTGTCTAAAAGGCAGGCAAGCTGCCGGGGAGAGGGGGAGGGGGATTGAAAAGGTCTGCATACAAAGGCAGGTCGCTATTCTCATAGATCTTAGGCAACAGCATATGTTACCAAGTATTGGTAGCCATGGAAATGGAGTAGCCGATAAAGTCCCAGTAACAATAGGCATAGCTTTGTTAAGCTCTACATCGACCAGCCTTGTGTGAGAGGACATGAATTCTTGTCTTTGCTCTGCAGATGATGCCAGGCTCCATTGCTTATTATTTAAATTTACCAACCAGCAGCTTCACTTTTTCTCATGCTGCCCCTTACGCATGTAAGAAGCATCTCATAAACATCCGCAAAGTCACCTCATTGGCCGCCTTCAAATCCCTCCTGAAAATGCCTCTGCCACCATGCCCACAAACATCAGTTAGGCTGCTGGTGGACTGAGACCACTGCCTGTCACGCTGACCAATATTCACTGTTTCCTAGTACACCCTGTCGGTCAGTTGGCACCCATCTGTTGTCTTGTTTTATACATAGACTGTAAACTTTTTGGGTCAAAGACATCTCTTTCTGTGTTTGTACAGCACCTAGCACAATGGGGACCTGGTCTATAACTGGGGTTTCCAGTCCACAATGGGGCTCCCAGCCACTACAGTAATACAAATAATAATGAAGGAGGGCAGTGAGATATGTGGCTTGGGTAGAGTGGAGAAGGAAAAGGAGTTAAAAAGCTCTTGAAGATTTGCTAGTATAATTTCAGTATTATTCTGTATGGAACAATTCTGCTTGACCAAGGTGACCTACTAGATTCTCCCCCATCTCTAATTGTATTATGATTTTATATTATGGATCTATTTGGTGTGGAAACATCAACCGGGAAGGTTAAAGGGCTCAGTGCCTCAGATTTAAAGCATCCATTTGTTGGATAGATAACTGAATGGGCTGAGCACTGGAGCATTTTTTGGGGGGTTATTATAGCTGTTGGCTAATAGGGTGGAATTTGATTTTTTACAGAAGTCTGTGCGGATGATTTTCTTGGAAGAGATTCTGAAACGTCTGCCTGTCCAGCATATGGGACACGATGTCCCTGCAGTGTCTGATTAATCCCTTGCCAGGCAGCAGCGTTGGGACTGAAAGTGGAAGCTTGTGGCTCTTCGATGAATGTTTTCAGTGCTAGCATGAAAGACTCAGAATAAGAAGCAGTGGCACATTCATATTAGAGACAGACTCAAACCAAAGCCCCCAGATGTGAATATCACTGAGCTTTGGAGTATTTGAAATCCAAACGTGGATCCAGATCTGAAATTCAACAATGGTCGTTGTCATTAGGGTCAAATAAAAACTTCATAGCCCGAAACCATCAAGCTGAGTTATTCAAATTTCAGGCCCAGACTTTCTGACTGAGGCACATCTGTATTAACAGCTGGGAATAATGTGATGAAACTGAGCAAAGGAAAACTTCCTCCCAGTGTGATCTATGAGAACATGGAATAATCTCAAGAGGGAAATGATGGAAGCCAAACCACTTTAATTATATAAAACTTGTCTGGTCAAAGCACTGTGAGATAAACCGCAGGTAACAATCCAGTTTTTGTAGGGGCAGAAATGGGGATGGACTAGAAGATTAAGAAATATTCTCCATATCAAGTTTCTATGAATCTGTGAATAGCTCATTCTGAAGCAAGATGCTTACCCTTCCCATCTATTAACACTTCCTTTGCCCTCTCTCCATTCTCAGGCTATGAGAAAGGTCTACGGGGAGAAGCTGAAGGGATACAGTCTTTCATCTCTAGGTCACCACTGTTTGAACTTGGCTCAGTTTGCCAGTGAAAAGCAACAGTTCCCACTTCCCATCTTGACAGATGGCCTCTGTGAAAATAATCTGTGGTCTCTCTCCAGTCATTAGTGGACAGGGGTCCACATTTTTAACAAAAAAAAAGCACAATGCCACCAGAATCAATATATATTGGCATTAATTAGCACCAGCAGTGAGGACAAGGACAGAACAGGCCATAAAAATGTACGGGCATTGAAGGGGCAGGGTAATTGGCCAATCTCCTATCCGATCAGAGTCCAGGGCCTGAAGGAGTTTGCTCTCATTATGAAAAAAAGACTGGGGCAGTAGGGGGCACCTCAGTATCAGGGAACTCAACTAGTCTGTTAACACTGTGCAGGCCAGGGTATGGGGTGGCAGAGGTTCAGGACAGCCTATTCACTCTGTCGCAGAGGGATCTGAGACAGTGGGAGCCCCACTTCAACATCAGGGGTTCATTTCAAAGGCATCTGTTGCTCTGTGCCAGTGCCAGTTCTGCTGGAACAGTGTGCCTGGATCATTCCTGTTCAAATGCTAAGTAGAGAGCAGTGTCATCCTCATTTGTCAATGAAATGGTTCATTTAATGAACTGTATTAAAAATAGCCAGTCTCTCTGGAAACTGTGTCTGCATAGACACAGGGGGCTGTGAAAGGAGCAGCCTTCCCCCTGCTGCCTTGTAGCACTGTCTGGCGTTGTTTGCGCTGGGGTTCTCAGAATGGCCACAGAACCTTTCATGCAATGGGAAAAGCACATTTTGTTTTTCAAACCAAAACCATACAATGGCACTTATGGCTCAGACAAACCAGCTCTTCCACCTGAATATTGTGCTTTATCTAAAATGTTGCTTGGGCTACAGAACCTCCTAAGAGGACAATAACTGACTTGCTAAGGCCATCCCAATCCCAATGATGTAACAAAGCAACAACAGCTAGCATTTGTGGTGAGTGTTCCCATCTGATGGCTGTTTGGAGATTTATGTGGAGTGAGTTGATGGTTCTTAGTCCAGTTGCTAGGGGACAATGTCCAGATTACATCTTTACATTGGCACCATCACTGGCTGTTTTAGTATAAAGGACAAGGACTGAATAGGGATGGAGAATAACACTTTCTGTACCAGCCAACCCGCCATGTTCATGCAACAGCTCAGTGACACAACCAGGAACAAAATCCTTTTCTTTTGATACTACCCACTATGACACGCTAAATAACATGTAAGACGTTACCATCACCTGGAAGCAAAAATAATTGAACCACTGGACGGTGACATATTCAAACACATTGAGGAAGTCAGACATATTATCTGGCAGAGGTCAGTAGTGCACATGCATACTGGCCAGCACATTACATTCACTGAGCCCTACTCATTGCTGCTGTAGAACTAATCAGACTAAATCCAGAAGGTATTCCAGATTTACTTCAGAATATCTGAGAGCAGAATTTGTCCCATAACTCTTAAAAAGAGGGATCTATTCAAGTAAAACGTCCTGTGTCGTCATCAGGTCAATTAAAAAATGAACTGGATCTTAATAGCTTATGACATCTAAAGTCAAAGCATTTTTATCAGTCAGTTGCAAAGATTTGGGATAAGCCATTGGAATATAAAATGACCTCAGTAAAGCATGGACTCGCATACATTTTGCAAACACATATCTACCTGGGGCAAACCACTACAGAAACAGACTTCTTAATGATTTATAGCTCAGCAGCCCAGGCAAGCTGCATGCTGTCCCTCTCAGGACAGTTACTTTCTTTCAGGCTCACATATTAGTTAGCAGTGACTTCCAGAATGCTAATGTGCATTTGTCAAAAGATCATTTTCTGCAGCACATCACTGTTGATTGGTGTATAGCAGCCGCACAGCCATTTGTCTATCAGGCCCATTTATCCGATGATGTAGTGCCAAATCCAAGAAGTGATAAGGATGTTTGTTTGGCAATTGCAATTTTTTTGTTTGTTAAAATAATTCTTTTAAAGCAATTCTTTAAAATAATTTGGGGCCAAAATATCATTTTTGAGAAAAACATGGATTTTAATAAATCTCATTATGGAGGCACTGATGGTGACCCAAGACAAAATAGCTGTCTCTTCAGATAGATTTCTTAGAGTACTCAGATAATCAGATAATAAAGATAATCAGATCTCACTTTTGAGAGTGCAAACTGATTTCCTTCCTGACCACTGCAGCAATTTTCCTTTTTATGTGCAAATAGTACATGTGGGCAGTGGTCTAATCTAGTATGTAAATCTTGTGTTCTTGCAGTATGAAGCACAAGTTTTTTGGAAAAAAATTAGTACTCAGAATATTGCTGTATCCTTAGCTGTGCTGATGAAATGGGTCATAGATTTTAAGGCCAGAGCGACCATTATGATCCTATAGTCTGTCTTCCTACATAATACAAGCCATAGACTCTCATCCAATACTTTCTGCATGAAGCCCATCACTTCTGCTTGAGCCACGGCATCTTTAGGGTATGTCTACACTGCAATTAAAAACCCATGGTTGGCCATGCCAGCTGGCTCAGGCTCGCAGGGCTCGGGCTAAGGGGCTATTTAACTTCAGCGTAGATGTTTGGGCTCAGGCTGGACCTGGGCTATGGGACCCTGTGAGAAGGGAGGGTCCCAGATCCCAGGCTCCAGCCAGAGTCTGAATGTCTACACTGCAACTGAACAGCCCCTTATCCTGAGCCCCGCAAGCCCGAGTCAGCTTGCATGGCCAGCTGCAGGTGTCTAACTGAGATGTAGACACACACCTTAAATATCAAGTGTCACTGTTTTGGGACAAAAGCTATGAAAAATACTTGATTGCCTCTTTAAAAGGAGACAACCTGGATCCCTCCTGATAAAAACAATCCTGTTCTAACATCTTTCATTTTTAACACATTTCTCTGTGTTGTGAGAGTAGCAACTATGGACTCAAGTGTAACAGCAATGGCTCTCTACAGCCTGTTGTCTCTATTTGGGTCTCAAAATGTGTGAAGGCACTGAGTAAAACTCTGGGCCCTAAGGAATCACTGCAGTGATTGTGCCCTGTGCCAGCAGTGGTTACTGAGCTGCCTACCTCCATGAATAGCCAGCCACTCCACTCTGCTTCAGAGTCACACTAAGCAAATAAATGCTGGAGAACATACATCAACTTTACCAGGGCCAAGACTGTGAATTATGTGATGGCTGCTGCTATATATGTGCCAAGTGCTAGGGCTGTTATAATGATGCACATTAACCCTGCAAAACTACAGTGAATAGAAAGACAAATCTAAATGAATGGCTCACTCACTCACTACTCTTACTCTGTGAGTGCACAATATGGGGAGATGGTTCCAAGCTTCTATATTCAAATCCAGACCAGGGTTTTGAACAACTCCAGATGTGTTTGGCTTTGGTTTACCTAATACAGAGAGAGATCCATATCCTGGTTTGCATTCTGAAGCCCCCTCCAAAGATCAGGGTGTTTGTATCTGGGATTTTGGCTTGGGCCTATCTCAGACTCTAGCACAAATTGAGAAGAATTTGGTTAGCCCTCGTCTGCAGATTAAAGCAGGATTCTTGTATCAATAGGATCCTGGTCCTATGAGTAGTCCATACTGATCAGTGACTCAGGGGCAGCATAGCAGATAAGGGCAATTGCTTCTGGTCAGCTACCAGCTGAGTAGTTTCACTTGGGAAGCAAGATCAAGTACTCAGGAATGGGAGAAAGACAGGTTTACTGATGGGGTAGAAAGGCTAGGAAAAGAGATTGTCAAGGAACAGGAACATTGTTTTGGGCTGGGGGGTGTTGGTTGGTAGACTGGCTTAATTCTGGTGAATCTAGGCCCAAATTTAAGCTTAAACTATTCATAGTTCCTTTGCTGTAACCAAACAAAAAATATTTTGAAGGTGTTATGCCATGAAACCTTCTCTTTCTCAATAGCCCTTAAGAATAACTGCTTTCCTGTCTCTATACAATGTGCTCTCTGCTCACCTAAAGTTTCCTACCTGAACTCTGGAGGGATTATTAACTGACTGTACTTGGACTAGTCACTACAATTCAATTCTGACATTTCCAGAACAGACATACTAGTAGTAACACTGGTACCTTCAAACTGAAGACACCTCATCTGCATGGTGGTCACATTTAGCCTCAGGTAGAGTGAGTCTAAATGGAGGCAATGAATGTATGGATAATACTGGCAAGGTCCTCCTCTAAAATGAAAGGGAGGAGTCTCCTGACCAGCTGAAGATGGAAGAAGTCCTTATTCACTAGAATTTCACTCTTTGTATCATGGAGGAATGCAAAGTCCATCATAACCCCGAGGAATGGACTACTTCACTGACATGCATCCAACGAAGTGGGTATTCACCCACGAAACTCATGCTCCAATACATCTGTTAATCTATAAGGTGCCACAGGACTCTTCGCTGCTCTTACAGATCCAGACTAACACAGCTACCCCTCTGATACTTCACTGATCAGGAAGTCCTCACCTGATAATGGGCTTAGTGTAACAGCCAGCTCCTCAAAGTGTTTCCCTCTTCCACTCTGCCTTCCTTTAACATCCAACATCGGTTCAGACTGGAGTCTTTGGAGGTCTCCTGAATAGCTTTTGAGAGCTAAATAATTCGTACAATGGATGTAACTAGTGCCTGGAGACTAATTTGGTTGCAGAATTGTTTGAGAACCAGACTCCTGTACAACCATGAAAAGTGTTTATTATCTGTACTATAAGGCAGAGTAGCATCCAAAAACAAAACTATCTGAAGTTTTCTGGGACTGGAGGCCCCCACCCCCTTTGTTTTCTTTTTTCCCCTAGCTTATAGAATATTATGGTTTAATTTTTACTAGTGGTCCAACACACTGGGCAGGTGTGATGGAGGGTGTCAATCTGTGTGTGGGCAAACAAGGCACTTTTACAAAAGATAGCCAGCTAAGGAGATCTGCCAGTGTGTTTATTTTTCATGAGCCCCTGCTGAGCAATTTGTGCAGGCAACAGCCTGCTCTCCAGTCACCAAGAGCACTATAGACATTAATTACATACCTGTCTGCTGCAGCAATGTCACAAGCAAGATGGGAGGGAGGGCTTCTGGTTTCTGTTCCTGAAGCTTTTATACTCTACGCCCAGCTCTTAACTGTAACCCACAAATTATCATAGTCATCCATTGTGAAGGCATTTATCAGCAGGGGCACTCTGTCCTGACTGGATACATTTTTGGTTAGGTCCAGATCCACCAAAGGGACTTAGCCATTGTGATGCTCAGCATTACAGCACCTAACTTTTAGGTGCCTAGAAAAAAAAATCACAGGAACAACACTGCTAGCCACAAAGCCTACATTAGGCCACTAGGCTCCCTATACAATGAACAGGGAGAGATGGAGCCTTAGAATTCGATCAACAAATCCAGCATCAGAGCCACCTACATTAGCCAATGGGAGATGCTGGTGACAGGGTCGTGCTACGTCCCACTCCTAAGTCCAGGCTGCAGAGAGGCATCTATCTGCTTGTGAGTCACAAGCCAAAGGAAGATAGGTGTTTGGCCTTCTAGGATGCATGCAGGGACCCAATCGGAAACTGCTCATGCCACACAAAATAGCTAGGAGGGGGAAAGAGACAGAGGCCCACTTCTAAGAGCACTTGAAAAGTGGGGGGAAGGCAGGGGCTCCCTCCCCCAGGCCTCATCCCTGTGTCCCACCCAAGACCCTGTCCCTGGTCAAGCTGAAAGCCAGAGCTGCCTGTGTCCCCCCTCACCTCTCTCCCAGGGCCTCCCACCCTGGGCAGGTGGAGGGACCCAGGCTCTCCCACAACTGCCCTGACCCAGCTTCAGCTGGGGGTGGGGCTTGGAGCTGCAGCCCGGCCATAGTAAGAGCTGCACAGGCAGCTGTGAGGAGCCATGGTGGACCCACCACCTGCCCACAGTTCTGGGGGCCCAAGCAGCCCCCGGCCCAAATCCCCAGCCTGTGGCCCCCTGACCATGTGATTCTTACCATTGCCGGACAGCAGGTCAGAGGCCACCACCCCCAGCCAGAGCTGGTCAGGGAGAGCTGCGCGGGCAACTGTGGGGACCCAGTGCAGAGTCGCGGACCTTCCACCTCCACCTCCCCCTAGGCAGAGAGCCTGGGGGCAGGGATGTGGGCCAGGGGCTACTCTCAGCCCCCCAGCACTGAAGGCAGATAGAGGGTCTGCGTAGCTCCCTAGCCAGGCTCCAGTGCCATGCTGGCCTGGCTGGGGCATGGGGCCTCGCAGGGGAAGAGGTGGGGAAGGGGGCAGATCTGCCCGGGAAAAGTGGGTTGGCTAGGCCCATTCACTTCCAAAAAGTGGGAGGGCAATGGCCCCTTGGTCCCCCCAGGTTCCGGCACCACTGCCCACTTCCCTCATAACCTTTAGTCTACTAGCTAGGGTACTCACTCAGGATGTGGAAGACCCCTCAATTCAAGTCCTTTCTCCTCTTCAGGAGAACTAGGATCTACCATCTCTTAGGTTAAGTGCCCTAATCATTAAGCTATAGCATATTCTGAGGTAGGGCCTGTCATCAGATGCTACCAGTGTGGTGCTCTGCTCTATCCAATGTTGATATCAGTCGGCTGCATGTGTGTATTCCCTCTGTATGCTGCCCCAGCTATAGCTGACCCAGCACATCCTGAGAGAACCCCCAATGATCACAGACTCTAGTCAGGTACGAAGGCACCCAGGCCAGGTTTATTGTTGAAGAGAGACACAGTCTCCAGCTCCCCAGCATAGAAGTCCAAGATGCTGCTAAAGTGCTGCTAGCAAGTACATATGTGCTCCCTGACAATTGGACTCAGCTCAGTCAGTGCCGGGATTTTCCCCTGCCCCCTAGGCTGGACAAAGACATCCATTCAGGAGTGCATTCTTATACAGAGGTACAAAAAAGTTACACATCACTCCTGACATTGAGGTGCAACCCCTCCACGTAGTAAGGTGCCGCCTATCACCTTGTATATGTTGGTTCGAACAAAACAACTGTATCCGTCATATTGTCCTTTTAGCCCTGTCATTGGGATGGGTCAGCCTGTTCCTTGTTATCTGTGTGGAGTGTACAAGTTTGTGAATGTTCTGATATCTAGTGTCCAGTACCTTTTAGGTATGTCTCTTTTTGCAGCATCAGCCCTTTCCTTGCCAGTTTCTGTGAGCAGGGCCTGCCTCTGGCTAAAGGCTTAACTTTGCTTTATGTTAGCAAAGTTTTGACCATTACTTTAGTTCAGGCCTTAGGCCTCATACTGGGCCTCTGATAAGGGTTTATGTTTCAGGGCCTCATCTTACTACAGGGCCTTCCTGGTCTCTCCAGTCAAAGTTGTTTCACTTTAAATAATTAAATATTAGTTGACCAGAGAGCATTGAACTCACTTTAGATACCTATGTGAACCCCTTCTCCTCATCAAGCAGATGTAGCAGTTTCCCACATCCTGGGTAAGCCTCCTAACTGCTGCATCTTAAACAGTCATTTACTCCATGCAAAGTGAGTGTGAAATGCTACTAGATCAGAGAGGTAGCATTTTACACTCATTTCACACCATGATTGTACAAAGTGCAAAGCACTGGAGAATCAGGATATATAGTGAGGGTTCATCTTGCATAAAAACTCCCATACCTTGTTTGAGAGAGGGTGAGCAGACAGCAAGTGTGAAAAATCGGGATGGGGATGGGGGGTTATAGGAGCCTATATAAGAAAAAGCCCCAAATATCGGGACTGTCCCTATAAAATCGGGACAGCTGGTCACCTTAGTTTGAGGGAACAAAGTCAATGGGCTATGATGCTATTTTATAGTGAAATCTGTACAAGAGATCTTTCTTATTAGGCAACTTCCTATCTTAGGTCTGGTCTACACTACGCGTTTAAACCGAATTTAGCAATGTTAAACCGATTTAACCCTGCACCCGTCCACACAACGAGGCCCTTTATATCGATATAAAGGGCTTTTTAAATCGGTTTCTGTACTCCTCCCCGACGAGAGGAGTAGCGCTGAAATCGGTATTGCCATGTCGGATTAGGGTTAGTGTGGCCGCAAATCGACGGTACTGGCCTCCAGGCGGTATCCCACAGAGCACCATTGTGACCACTCTGGAAAGCAATCTGAACTCGGATGCACTGGCCAGATAGACAGGAAAAGCCCCCTCGCTTAACTTTGAATTTGATTTCCTGTTTGCACAGGTGTGGAACTATGACTGCATTCCCAAAATCCCAAACAAGAGCCCAGCATGACCATACGGAGATACTGCCGATCTGATTGCGCTGTATGGGGAAAACAAATCTGTTTCTATCAGAGGCTCCTTTGACGAAGACGAAATGACAAAGCATTTGAAAAAATCTCCAGGCTATGATTAAGACAAGGCCACACCACAGAAAATGGCTTGGTGACAAGCATTATGGAAAGCCAAAGAATCAGATGCGCAGCTCATGGACGGAGAGGGGAATGAGGACTCCAGCATATCCCACAGCCCGCATTTCCGGAAAAGGCATTTGCATTCTTGGCTGAGCTCCAGTGACTTAAGGGTCAAAAACCATTTTCCAAGGGTGTTTCAGAAGTATTATGTCGTCAATTTACACCCTTCCCCCCCGAAAGAAAAGGGAAAAAAAACGTTTCTTGCTTTTTTTCAATGTACCCTATGTCTTACTGCATGCCCTGCTGGTAGACGGGGTGCTGCAGCGCTGAACACCGCATCCCCTTCCCAATGGCAGATGTACCAATATGGCTGCTATCCGTTTCATTCATCAGCCTCTGAGCTGCTCCTGGCTGGCCTCAGTGAGGGTTGGCCGTGGGCGCCTGGGTAAAAATGGGAATGACTCCTGGTCATCCCCAGCAGATGGTACAGAATGGCTGGTAACCATCTTCATCGTAGCAACTGGAGGCAGAGCTCAATCAGCCTCCCCCTTTCATGTCTAAAGAAAAGATTCTGTACTGCCTGGACTATCATAGCAGCGGGAGGCTGGGCTCCTCTCCCTCACCCTTTAATGTCCTGCCTGGACTATCATAGCAGCTGGAGGCTTCCTCCCCCTCATTTTATCTCACTGAAAAGTCAGTGTTTCTCATTCTTGCATTCTTTATTACTTCATCACACAAATGGAGGGACACTGCCACGGTAGCCCAGGAGGGTTTGGGGAGGAAAGAAGCAATGGGTGGGGTTGTTGCAGGGGCACCCCCTAAAATGGCATGCAGCTCACCATTTTTGCAGGATCTCTGGTGCTCTGACACAGATCGGCTGTGCTCTCTGGTTCTCTAGTACCCTTGCCCCATATTCTAGGCAGGACTGACTCTATTTTTAGACAAAACATAAAGTAGGGAATGACCCTGGGAGTCACTCTCATTTTTGTCCATGCGTCCCTGGCTGACCTCAGCGAGGCCTGCCAGGAGCACCCATGACAGCAGCAGACGGTACAGAACGACCGATAACCGTCATCTCATTGCCAATTTACAATGGCAGGCGGTGCAATAGGGATGGTAATCGTCTCTGCTACCTTGCAAAGGCAAATGAATGCTACTGTGTAGCACTGCAGTACCACGTCTGTCAGTAGCATCCAGTACACATATGGTGACAGTGACAAAAGGCAAAACGGGCTCCATGGTTGCCATGCTATGGCATCTGCCAGGGTAATCCAGGGAAAAAGGGTTTGAAATGATTGTCTGTCATTGCTTTCACGGAGGAAGGATTGAGTGACGACATTTACCCAGAATCACTCGCGACACTGTTTTTGCCCCATAATGCATTGGGATCTCAACCCAGAATTCCAGTGGGCAGGGGAGACTGAGGGAACTATGGGATAGCTATGGGATAGCTACCCACAGTGCAACGCTCTGGAAATCGATGCTAGCCTCGGTATATGGACGCACACCACCGAATTAATATGCTTAGTGTGGCTGCGTGCACTCGACTTTATACAATCTGTTTTACAAAACCGGTTTATGTAAAATCGGAATAATCCAGTAGTGTAGACATACCCTTAGAAAAGTGTCCCAAATTACCTTCAAATGGACCTTCAAATGGACTTAGTATGGTTCTGCTTCATCTTTAGTAGGAGGCCATCTTTTGTCAATCCTTTGAGCAGTTGTGTAAGAAAAGTTTCTCTATATTTTATTGGCATACATATTTCCAAAGTGCATCCCAGCAATATCCGGACCTCCTCTGTTAACAAACTAACTGAAGCTTGGAACACAAGACTGCTTGCATCTGAAGGCAGAATCATACATTAGGCCAAAGAACCGAGAAATAGATAGCACTAAGAAGTTGTGTAGGATTAGCCCAGGGCCACAAAATAGGGAGCTAGGGATGATTTATTCAAGTGTGATAATCAAGATGGAAAGAGTTATGCTACCCCAAAGAAAAATAGGAATAAGGGACCATAATTAAGGAAGCCTGTAACGAGGCGGTGTGGCTCCCCTCCTCCCCAGGGAGGGTCGAGCCCCGTCAGTCACCCATAGGGGCGGGGCCACTGAGCAGTAGTCCCGCCCCTCAGAGGGTCAAGCGGCGACCCGGAAGCATAAAAGCCAGCCCTCAGCTGGAGCCCGGCCGCCATCAGGAGCAGACCTGCCAGTAGGTGCTCATGACTGGGAAGTTGCTGAGGCCCGAGGCCGGTGCCCTGACTGGCCAGAGCTTCCCCGCGCTCGCTACGACAAGGAGCTGCCAGAGTTGCCCCGTCCCTGCTGCTACCCTGAGGAGCCCCCGGAGCAAGCCTGGCCGGACTTCCCGGGGGAGCTGCCGGACCTGCCGCCCAGCCCTGGCTGAGAGGAACCTATGATGCTGGACTTCCCAGGAGCGGACACCACGGATCAGGTAGGCACGGAGGGGGATAGTAGAAGTAGCCCGGGGGCAGCCGACTCTAGTCAGGCTGCAGATGTACCGATACCAATGGCAGTGTGTTGCGGTCAGGATCCCCACTGACCACCTTCAGCGGTGACAGCCGCTACTAGGGCCCCGGGCTGGAACGCAGTGGAGTGGGTGGGCCTGCGTTGCCCTGCACCCATACCCGGGTGGCAGAATCCCCCTCTCCCGGCCTAAGGAGCCATTTAAGTGAAGCTGATATAACTGTGGGTTTGGTGCCCTGCCCGAACCAAGGGCTGCCCCCCCCCCTTTGACTGTGCCATCTGCTCGGCCCTGCCCCAAAGAGCCCGACAACCCAAACTATTGACAGCTCCAGCCCTGAACCAGGAGGGTCGGAGCTAGTATAATTGTGGGTTTGGTGCCCCGCCCGAACCTAGGGCTGGGCCCCTGTTGACTGTGCTGCTGTTCGGTCCTGCCCCAAAGGGCCCGAGCTATCCGAACTCTTGACCGCTCAACCCTGAACCAGGAGGGTCGGAGCTAGTATAATTGTGGGTTTGGTGCCCCGCCCGAACCTAGGGCTGGGCCCCTGTTGACTGTGCTGCTGTTCGGTCCCGCCCACAGGGCCCAAACTACCCGAACTGTTGACACCAGTCCCGAGAACAGAGGCCCTCAAAGGACGGGTCGAGGCCGGTGTGGCTCCCCTCCTCCCCAGGGAGGGTCGAGCCCCAGCGACACCTCGTTACAAAGCCCTATAACCTGAATTGATTTAGCAACACATACTGGCTATAACACAACTGTGTTTGCTGAATGTTTGCTCATGGGCATTGTAGGGAGGCGCCCTGGCTCCCTGCCACGCCTGAGAGGGACAAGCCAGAACAGGTGCCTCCATGGGCGGAGCCACCGCTGCCTGTCCCCGCCCCTGGAAGTCAAGGGGCAGGACAGGAAGTATAAAAGCCCGGCCTCAGTGCTCAGTTGGCTGCAGACTGCTGGAGAGGACAGATGTTGGTGCCTGAGCTCCTGCTGGGCCCAGCCTGCCTCATGCCCGGTACCTGGAGGAACGCTGGCCTGAACTTCCCTATGCCCGGTATCCTGAGGAACCCATGGTCTGGGACCTGCTGGATGACGCCGGCGAAGGACAGGTATCTAGAGAGGGGGAGATTGGAAGTGGCCCGGGGGACCCTGAACCCATGTCAGTGTGTTGTGGCCAGGATTCCCCACTGACTGCAGCGAACCCTTGTCGCTGCTAGGGCCCCGGGCTGGGATGCAGTGGAGTGGGAAGGCCTGTGTCCCCCCTGCCTCCCTTCCAAGGGTGCCAGACTCCCCCCCTCCCCCTGGCCTGAGGAGGCCTCTTGTGCTGTTTAATTTGCTGTTCAGCCCCTGCTTGAGGGTCTGACCCTTACCTGGGTTTGAGCCAGGGCTTGGGCTTTACAGACTGATCTACTGTTCACTTGTTGCTCAGCCCCTGCTGAAAGGCCTGAGCTTGAACTGCGTGCTGCCTCGCCTTACCCAAGGGCCTGGGCGATAGACTCTTTATTCGCTCAGCCCTGCTGGAAGGCCTGAGCTGTGAGCTGCTTACTGCCCTGTCTCACCCAAGGGCCAGGCTTATGTACTGTGTTGCTCAGCCCTGCGGAAAGGTCTGAGCCCGAACTGCTTATAGACTCCGTACTTGCTCAGCCCTTGCTGAAGGGCCCTGAGCCTGAACTGCTTGTTGCCCCGCCCCTGCTCCAGGGCTGGGCTTATAAACCCTGTGTCAGCTTAGCCCCTGCTGAAGGGCTAGGACTCTGAATTGCTTAGAGACTATTCATTTGCTCAGCCCCTGCTGACGGGTCTGGGCCCTGCATGGACTGCTGCCTGTAGGGCGGCGCCCTAGCTCCCCGCCACGCCTGAGAGGGACGAGCCCCAGCACCGGACCTTTACAGGCATGTACAGTGAGTCACTGCACACAGCCCCCTTCTGAGATCCACCCTAATAAATCAGCAGAGAGGATGATGACAACTATTAGTAACAGGGATCTGTGTATGTGGGTTGCTTGTGGAGGACTGTATGGCAAATTTCCATGACTTGTGTATGCATCACTGTCCTAAAAGTTAGGTATGTAGGAAGTAATGTGATGTCTCATGCATTATCAGTAGGCTTTAATGGCACCCTCACGTAACTGGGAGCTAATTAAGGACTCTGTGGAACTCACCTGCTTAATATATGGCCAGTCTTTACTTTCATTAACAGATGTGGTGCTGGATGGTGCACTAGCACACCTTTTTGACATGGTTTCAGATAGGTTCGGGTTAGGAGGCATTTTTTAATCCACGCCATCTGTTGGTCAACACATCACGGTCTGTTCTGTTTGTTCCTTACTCTCCTGTTCTGCTGTGCACATCTGGATTTAACCTACTTACTTGCCCTTTTAGGGGACAAGGGATTTGAATGAGATCAGTCAAACTAAATTCACTTGTTAGCCAACTCAGATATAAATCCAGGTTTCCTAAAGCTGAAAAGCCAATGCATTTGCTCCCCTCACAGAACTCCCATTAAAATGGAATTAAATGACTATTGAGGAATCTCAATTTAAAGTCATATTCAATTCTTCGAGTCCTTCATTGGGAAACATTCAATCAAAGCTCATCTATCTGTTAGTATAGTGATGATATTTTAATTACATTGCTCCCTAAAGTTTGATTCAATCCTGGACATTAGCTTTGGCATTAACTTCTATACAAGTAGGATCAGACCTTATTTTGCTCCAAGTCCCCACTGTTGGTAAACCAACCACTATTGTTCAGTTAAGTTTCCAATGAATTAGGCTACATTGCTCATCCCCTGTGAAGTACTGCGCAATTCTCCTAGCACTCCCAATTGCTTCAGCGTGTTTTTTGTCATGTCAGGCTGATGTTCCAGAAGAGAGGCCTCCATGGAAATAGCTCTGGGTAGCACCCATCGCAAGTGCCAGATGTTTCCGTGTCATTTCACTTCATGCTTTCCCATGTATGGTTATTTCCCCTGACTTTGGGAAATGGTTCCAATGGGTGAGTCAGTTCTTCATTTTAAGGCTAGGTTTGAGTGAGATTTGTTTATCGGTTGTTAACTAAGATTTCTTTAGAGCCTTTCTAGGTCCAGGTGGGATCTATCCTCATGGGGTTAGCTTTGAATTGCTGCTTGGTTAGTTGGTCAAAGTTTGAATGGCACTTTGAACATGTAAGCACTACAGATGTGCTAAGTATTAGCACAATCTCTTCTTGTGATGTACAATGGCAGCTAATATCAACAGGCGGCTTGATGATTCTGATATATTGTGCCCCTATTGGCGCATGCAGGGCACAGTTCAAGCACCAGAGCTGTGCACTCAGGTTCCTCCAGTGCCGTGCACTGGTAAATTATTCAGGGACTGGGGGAAAGGCTAGTGAAATGGCTTGAGTACCTTCTGCCAAGCCTGCGCACCCTATGCTGCTTCAGGAGGAGAGAATATGTGCAGTGGTGAATCCACTAGCTCTGCCCTGACACCAAAGACACAACGTGAAGTGGTACCAGGGGGTCCACTCAGCATTGAGCTCTGTGATCTGCAGGAAGTGCATACCCCACCTAGGCAGGATCCTCACATCTGATCCCTCCACCTTGTGCAGTGAAGTCATTCTGGTCCTGCTGCAGGTAGCCCCATCATGTGCAGGTTTAGCAGTTTCCTAATGATGCCTGTGTGCAATGCCTCTGAAATGGAGATTCTAATGATTAATGTTGTTAACAAAATAGCCTTTTCTTTGCATGTCTTTCATACCACATGTACTTCACAGTACATTGCTAATCTAACAATGCAGCTAGGTAGTTATAGTAAAAGAAGATCAAAAACTTATTTCTCCTCTAGAAAGGAATCTCTAATAAAGCAGACCTTGCTACCAAATAGTATTATCCAGTCCAGCATCTAACTACTCCCGGCAACCACAGAAAAATATATTCCCACTTTCTGCATGGGGAAACCCCACTGCTGCTCATAGGTCCTTCCCCACCAATCCCAGAAGGCACTGCTAGAGGTAAACTTTTCAAACACGCAGGGCTGGCGCTTCCATTGAGGCGAACTACGCAATTGCCTAGGGCGCCAGGATTTTCGGGGGGTGGCATTTTGCCGGGGGGGGGGGGTAGCAGGCGGCTCCGGTGGACCTGCCGCAGTCGTGCCTGCGGACGGTCTGCTGGTCCCACGCGGCTCCGGTGGACCTCCCGCAGGCACGGCTGTGGCAGCTCCACTGGAGCCGTGGAAGCGGCGCGCGGGGTGGCAAAATGTGCCTGCTTAATATGGGTCTGATCCTGAGAGATGCAGAGCACCTGCATCTCTCATTGACTTGCTCTAGCCACTACAGTCAAGAATGGCTATCGTGCTAATAAAGAATTAGAACTTTCTCCAGTACCCTCAGTCAGAAGTGTATTCAAGGTACTCAGACTGTGGAGTTATAATTTTCCATTAGATCAAATGCCTATAGATCTGTATTGGTATTTTCTTTTATTGCAGCAATACACAATTAATGTTGCAACAGGGAGCATGGGAGGCACAGCATAATTTTGCCAGTATATTACTGTTTGTCTGTATAGATTGTAAATCCTTTGGTGTAGAGATCATCCCATATTCTGGGTGCCTTTGTCCAAACAAGGATTTAATGTGAAGTCTTAGATCCAGCTCACTCTAATTAACTCTCTTCAGACCACCCTAGATTTTAAGTGGACCAGTTTAGTACAGGCTAAAGTACAATTGCTTTGTTCTGACTAGAGGTTTGGAAGGTGTTAAAAGATCTAGGTAGGTAACTCCATCTAACATCACATTTACATCCTAGTCTGGACAAGGTCTGTGTATGGAGTGCCTAGGCACAACAGGGCTCTGATTGTGATTTGGACCTATAGGCACTAATGCAACACTATACTACTGATAAATAACTAGCAATTTTTTAAATCTATTCACAACAACAGATGTCCAGGAAAGTGACTAACACTGATGTAATATCAGTAGTGACGGATTCGCTGAAGGGAAATATTGATCAAAGGAATTCTTGTGCTGATTTTTTTTTTAATATTTATGTCCTCCTTCCTATCCCTACACCTCAGAGATAAAAAATTTACCCCACTTCGGGATGGGGTAAATGGTGGCAGTGTAAATGCCAGTTACATAAGTTTCATTTATTACTGTATATGATATTTGTTAATTGATTTTATTCAACTGCCCCTGTGGATTTAAATTAGCAGTAACATTTAATCTTAGTCTATTATACCCTGTTTCTTTAAGTTGTTACTTAAATTAGAGCTAACAGTCATTTGCTTATCTTGGATGAATATTATTTATAATTGGTATGTCTGAGTTAGACCCATGCCACACGTTATTATTATTAGGTTTGTTCCCATCCTGCAGGTTCCTAAGGCATGCTATTGAGTGTTTATGGGGCCAGCCAGGTGGAAGCACCACCAATTTTAACTTCCCTTAGGAGTAAAGGGACTGCAGCAGTGTGGTGGATAGAGGATTCCCCACTTATCCCACATCACCTCTGGGATACTCAGGATCTCGTTTAATGTCAATAACATCAGGCGCCCAGGCACACAGGTAAGAGTTGCCTACTCCTGAATAACCCGGGGAAGAAAGGAGGGTTACACGAGCATCCTAGGCACAGAGCCACTGTGAAATAAGAGAAGTGAGTCAGCCCTAACATGAGCTCATGCTATGCAAGCTCCTCACCAGTACACCTCAATTTAAACCTGTAACGCTCCCTGCTGTTCCGGTTCCAAGCTATCACATGACTCAAACTTGAACTGCCACATCCCTGCTAAACCAGCTCAGGACCTGTCCTGAATATAGCCAATCGCACATGCTTAATGATGCTATGTCCTATTCTTTGTGCTACAGACACTTTTAAACACACTGGAGGTTAAACTGAACTCACCACCCACATTTCCTTTGGCACATCTGCCAAATTTGAGCTTGGAGATCTCCATAAATGAAAGTCCCAGTATCAACCCCCTGACCCAGACATATGATCCTAACTCTTCCACTGGCTCAGTGGTCAACTCGTAAGCATAAGAGAGGCACAGTGACTTGCCTAATTTCTTCATGAAGGTGGGGATAATGCTAACCCTGCTTTGTAAAGTGCTTTGAGGTCTTCAAATGAAAAGTGCTATGCAAGTGCAAAGTATTATTATTATAACTCATTTCAGTTGGAGGAAGTTGTCTGTCTCGTTTCAGCTTATCATACCTGGAAAAAATTCCTTCCAGATCCCTTGTGGTGATCAGCTTTTTGCAGTTTATCATCACTATTACTTTGTCACGTAGGCTGACAAATCTTAGTGCTGCTCATACAGCCAAAATCCAGCCTGCAAAAAGGATTAAAATCACAGCAACCAAGTGTGTGTTAAACATTTTCTATCACTAGCTGAAGACTTCTCACTGGATTTCTGCAGCCTCCATTTTGAAATTAATTACTGTTTAAAGAAGATGGTCCCACTGGGATTTGATTGTGGCTGGTTAGAGAACAGAAGGGGGCGATGGGGGCTCGGGCTGCCAAGCTTTTTCATTCTATTGGTTGATTCTGATTATGGGCACTAGTATTCCCGTGCCTTCCCTGCCATGACTATAATGCTTGAAAAAGTGCTGTGAGGACATTATTAATCAGACAAAGGTAAATTCACTTAATGCAATGGTTCACTGTTCCCCAGCATGCATGCATGCCATTTTGTCTGCCAGGTGCAGGACTTTATACAGAGTCCTACTGAATCTCCCCTTGTTGCCTTTATACTCTGTGTCCCTCAGAGCAGGTAGCTCCACTCAGACCTTTCCATCTGGCTAGCATGGCATAGCTCCTTCCCCTGTTCTAAACTTTGCTCTCCTGCAGGGGCCCACTTTGTGCATATCTATTCCTTGACTATGCTCAGGACGCCCTTATATGCCCTTGCAGGCTTGGTTCCTAGTCACATGTATCCACTACATGACCTCTGGACTGAAAGATAAACTAGACACAGTGAGGCTGAAAAGCCAGGACTTCCTTAAAGGACTAGTTGACCCTGCACTTAAGCTACAGAATGAACCAAGCAATCCTGTCCTTGCTGGATAGGGTCACCTTTGACAAGCTTTAACTCAACACCCCTAGGGCCTGATTTTCAGTGGTACTATCTACCTAGCAACTAGCAACCAATTTAATCTGGAGATGTAGGCACTTAGCACCTCTGAAAATTGGGCCCAGAGTGTCAGTTGGAACCCCACAAATTGGAAGCATCCAGAATTAGGTGAGACATTTGAAAATGTTAGTCAGTGCTGCTCTCTGCCTCAGTTTCCCCCATCTGTAAAATGGGGATATACTTACCTTTCTTTATAAAATACATTGAGATTGGTGGATGATAAGATCTACAGACATGTTAAGTATTATTAATTAAATAATCATAATCAATATTTAATTAAACAAAATACTTCCCTTTCATTGTATTCCTCCCCTGAATTACAGTATTTCCAGCATTGACACCATAAACACTGTTCAGTGGAAAACATTACATCGCCTCTATTTTCTGTCTTCCTCCCATCCTTATCAGAATTGTTATCCTGACAGTGTCATACAGTAATTTGTCCATCCCTTTTTATCCAGCACTTTAGACATCCCCTGATTCAAAACAATTTCTGAACAGTATATCTCTGTCACTATTGCTTCCCTCCTCTTTCTCTTGTCTTGGTTATAATGCAATCCATGAATAAGGGATTTTTTTTGTCCCTACAACTTTTTATATTCAAATGTTGATCCAATAGAAGATCATATAATCTTTCTTTACTTCTATCATAACTAACTTCACTTTTTCACGTCATCTAAAATACATTTTGGGTCAAAAGAAACAGCTGAGGCCTGACCAGTTTAGTTTGATCTGAAATTAAAATTTTGAGTTTTTCAATTTAAGGAGAAATTTGAAAAAAAAATAGTTTGGATCAGTCTAAAATGTTTTTTCCCCCCGATTTTTCAGTCCAACTGAAAAAATCAGTTATTCACACAGCTCTAACTGTAAACTGGGTGTCTGGGTCCATACCAGTTTTTAATTACAGCTAGAGCATTCAGAGTTACAGAGGTGAGGTAGCGCCTGAGTTCTGATAGTGAATCAGTGGGCCAAATCCAGGTCTGGGTCAATTCTATGGAAGTTTGACAGTTATTTCAATTGGACAAAAAGTCCCTCGGCCCACATTGCTTCCTGCAGCTCCCATTGGCCTGGAACAGTGATCTGCCGCCAGTGGGAGCCGCCATCGGCCGGACCTGCCGACAGGGCAGGTAAACACAGCAGCCCAGCTTGCCAGGGGTTTTCCCTACACAAGTGGTGACCCCTGTTTGAGAAACCCTGTCCTAGTCCCCTATGCATGAGACTAGGCAACACAGAAGGAACCCCATTCCAGCCAAATCCCTGAATCCAAATGAAGCAAATGACATTTGAAAAAACCACTCTTCTGCAATTTCTTTCTAAAGAAAATGGAGCATATTTTTCCACTGCATGCCAGAAGGTGAAGACTGGACATGTAGAAGTTGCCTAATTAAAAGCACTAAATTTGGGAATAAAAAATGTTATACCCTGAAACTTGTCAGAGATTTATTTGCAAAGCCTTTCTAGTAAGGGCAAGTCAGCTGCCCTGATGAATACAACATTAAATATTATGGATACATGATGCAGCTCTTCTGTTTTACATTTTCTTAATTAGTATTTCTAAGCTGATTTTATATTTTAAATGTACTCTTAAGCCTTCATAAAGTAATCATTCCAGATTACTACATATTTAACTCACTGAAACAAAGACATTATTTTAAATTAATCAGTCACAGAGGTTTAGTCTGTTCATAACAATGTTCATTGCATTTAGAAAAAGGAAACATTAATTTACTTTGTGATTCCATAACAATAGATATGTTTATGAAATTTTACCAACTTTAAAAAATGTTTCCAAAGACGTTAGGCATAACAAAGGATTTTATATCTTACTAAGGTACCGATTTTGCTAGAGGGTTCTCTTAAAACTAGTTAATCAAAGAGACAGAAGTAAAGAAAGGGAAACTCATTTGCCCAGCTGTCTCAGGGGTTCTCAAACTGGGGGTTGCGACCCATCGGAGGTCACGAGATTATTACATGGGGGGTCGTGAGCTGTCAGTGTCCACCCCAAACCCCGCTTTGCCTCCAGCATTTATAATGGTGTTTAATATATTTAAGTGTTTTTAATTTATAAGGGGAGTCACACTCAGAGGCTTTCTGTGTGAAAGGGGTCACCAATACAAAAGTTTGAGAACTACTGAGCTATCTGTCAGGAAAGGGGTGTTGTCCCTTTAAGAGCTCTCTTCAACAGGGGGTGAAGGGAGAAAGGGATGGACAGAAAGGATAGGAAGACTTGGGAAGCAAGTTTTTTGCACTAGTAATTAAAATTAAAATGTGTATTTTAGATAAGGGTGGTCTTTTGAAGGATTTATTTAAAACACTATATGTCTGAAGATCCAAGCATTTAAGGCTAAAGATGAATTATCAGATTGTACATCTAAAAATCTACATAACATCTTCAGCAACACACAAATGAAATATTTTTAAAGCAAATTTTAAACTAAGATCCTGTAGACTAACATGTTCTGAGTAATTATAGCAATGCACAACTGTTTTTGTCAGTAAATTCAGAAACTGACAGTATATAAGTGGGGATTGGCAAATGCCTGTTAAATGGCTTTATTACCACTAGATTTAATGTTGTGCTAACAGGTTGGAAGGCTTTTTCGCTTTTAAGTACTAGATTCCCTATGGAGGAAGACACACCAGGCTGCAGCAGCTAGCTGTGGGAGCCTGCAGGAAGGGTCAAAAGAGGGATAGGAAGAGGCGGAAAGGTGGACACTAAGACCCAGGAATGCCCCAAATTTTTGGGTGCCCTATGCAGCCTTGCATGCTGCATATGCCTAAGGACGGCCCTGGAGGTGAGGGTATGGGGGAAGGAGTGGAGTGGGGGTGAGGCAGGGATGGAACAGGGGCAGTAAGAGGTGGGGTGGAGGCAGGGGCGGCTCCAGGCACCAGTGCACCAAGCACGTGCCTGGGGCGATAAGCCATGGAGGGCGGCCTGCCGGTTGTCATAAGGGCAGCAGTCAGGCTGCCTTCGATGGCATGCCTGCGGGAGGTCCGCAGGTCCCGCGGTTTCAGTGGCAGGTATGCCAAAGGCACAGGACCGGCGGACCTCCTGCAGGCATGCTGCTGAAAGCCGCTTGACTGCTGTGTTTGGGGTGGCAAAATACATAGAGCCGCCCCTGGGTGGAGGTTTGGGGGAAGGGGTGGGGTGGGGTTGGTCAGGAGTGGAGCAGGGGCAGGAAGAGGCAGGGTGAGGGCTTGGGGGAAGGGGTGGGATGGGACCTGGCCAGAGGGTGGTCGAGCACCGCTTGGGAACTATCAAAGTCAGCACCTCTGCACTGCAGCACACAGCTTCATTCTAAGAAATGCTCCCTTCTTCCATCCTCCCCATATCCACCTTTCTTTCTAAGCTCCTTTCCAAGGCAATGTAAAAACCCCAGCCCCTGATGTATCTGTCAAGCTACACTAATCTGTCCTCTGCTCGTCTCATGGTCACTTTGGCTCATCTCTGACTGACGCGGCAATCCTTTGTTACTGAACACAAGGAATTTACTTGCAGTACCATTCGTGGGTTGATACTTCAATTCTCATAAAATAATGTAATAATTATAAATGTTACATTGTTCTTAGAGATGCTTTTCATCTGCAGGTGTCAAAGAATTTTACTGAGCATTAATTAATTAAACCCTATAACAGAACTGTGAGGCAGGCTAGCTTTAGTAACCCCATTTTACAGATGGGTAAATGAGGCACAGCAATATCAAATGACTTGCCCAAAGACATACAGTGAGTAAGTAGCAGAGCTGAGTCATCAGCTTTAAAACACTAGATCACACAAAAAGAACAGGAGTACTTGTGGCACCTTAGAGACTAACAAATTTATTTGAGCATAAGCTTTCGTGGGCTACAGCCTCTCACTTTCCCATGCCAGCTCTTTTCTTTGTTTACATTGATTTCCGTGGCAGCTTTCCAAGACTGTGCAGCATCAGCTAGGGGTTTTTTTTGTCAGAGGAAGGAGAGACTTTTTTTATGATTAAGTCATTGGACTTAATATAGCTCCAGTCTCCATCCCTGTGATAATCTGGAACAAAACCCCAGATACAAAGCTCATATCCATTCAATTAATTAACAAGGGAGCTTAGACCAATTATTTTCTCCAGATGCATTAGGTAAAGGGGACCCCTTGCAGCCTCTTAATAAAGGGACACCAAAAGGGAGAAAATTTATAACTGTATCAGCATTTTTGTTGTCTGCATACCACTAGCTGGACAATTTTGACAGCTTGATCCACTCCCTCGCCCTGCTTATATAATCTAAGTAGTGCAAAGAACAGACAGGTAAACAGATAGCTGCATGTGCTCAACACCCTTCTGTATCAGGATGAAGTTGTCCAGACTCTAAAGGTTTGAATAAACCCAGGGGTGAAAGTAAGGCAGCACGGGCCGGTACGGCGTACTGGTAAAAAGTGGCTGCCAGAACTGGCCCATATGCAGCTGACTTTAAAGCGCTTTAATGTCTCTGCCCCTTTTGTGCCCCCCATCAGTGGTCCTGCCACGTTCCTACCAGCAGGGCTACCAGCAAGGGGGGCGCAAAAGGGACAACAATGTTAAAGCACTGCCTCCTTAAAGTGCTGCCACGGCAGTGCTTTAACATCGTTGCCTGTGGCCCGGGGAGGGGGGCGCCAAAGCAACAGTTGCCCCAGAGCTGGTGATTTAAAAGGGCCCAGGGCTCTGGCCACCGCTGCCGCTACTGCAGCCCTGAGCCCTTTAAACAGCTGCTGGAGCCCCGAGCAGCACGGGCCAGACAATGCAGATGGGTTGGTTGGGGGATGCTGACCTCCAACCCCGCCCCTTCTGCCCGAGGCGCTGGCCCCCGTACCAGTAAGTCCTGTTTTACTTTCACTCTTGAATAAACATGTGCATTTATGACTGGCTGTCCAAATCAAACTGTAACCCTGAACATGCTGATGTTCTCTCTTCACTGGTTGTTTACCCTTCCATCTACAAACATATGCAGCATGTATACTCACTGCAGAGTCATTTCTAGCGGTAAAAGGTAAAGGCCATGCAAGAAGAGACAATCTGAAAATCAGCTGATCCCATAATTCCACACTGTACAGTCACAATTATTTAAACTCCTTTTATATGAAATGAAGGAAGAATACTGCAAAGTCATTTCTTCTTTCCACTGCTCCAGCTATCCCTGAGAGCTGATGACACAACATGGGCAGACCTAATAAGTTACATGCACAGAAGCTATGTTTAATGCCTACTGTTGTTCAGCCGTATATAATCAACATACACAGCAGAGTACAGTGCAAAACCAATGAATGTAAATCACAAGATTTAAAATTATCTTTCTCCCTTGAGTATCTTGGGAATGTTGGAGACCTAGGCCTTATCTACACAAAAAGTTGGACTGCTTTATTTATACCATGTAGTTAAAGTGACACATGCCCTAGTGTGGAAGCAGTTATACCATATGAGTGCTTGTATTGCTAAAACTTCTTTCCATGTGGGAAGAGGAATAAACTATACCTGTATAACGCACCTTTATAACAGTGTCCACAGTAGAGACTGTACTAGTATAACAATTTCAGTTAAAAAAAAAATCACACCCCTAGCCAAAATAGTTATACCTGCACAAAATCTTTGAGTAGATAAGGCCTTAGAACTGGCAGAGAAATAATGGATGCTGCAATAATGTGGCTAAATTCATAGCAGAGCTGGGGAGGGAAAGGACTTGGAACAACTTCTGTATGAACTGTTGTAACTGAGGCAGCAAGGTCTAGTGCAGTTGTTTTCAAACTTTTTTTCCTGGGGACCCAGTTGAAGAAAATTGTTGATGCCCGCAACCCAACGGAGCTGGGGGTGAGGGGTTTGGGAGGGGCTCAGGGTAGAGGGTTGGGGTGCAGGGGTGAGGGCTGCAGGGTGGGGCTGGGAAAGAGGAGTTCAGGGTGGCTCTGGGCTGGGGTATGGGGTTGGGGTGCAGGAGGGGGTCAGGGCTCTGGGCTGGGAGTGCAAAGTCTGGGGTGGGGCTGGGGATGAGGGGTTTGGGGTGCAGGAGGGGCTACAGGTTTGGGGGGGGCTCAGGGCTGGGGCAGGGACTTGGGATGCAGGCTCTCGGGCGGGGCCAAGGATGAGGGGTTTTGGGTGCAACAAGGGGTTCCGGGTTTAGGAGGGGCTCAGGGCTGGGGCAGGGGATTGGAGCACAGAGTTGGGGTGCAGACTTACCTCTAGCAGCTCCCGGTCAGCAGCGCACCCAGGGTGCAGAGGCAGGCTTCTGTACTATACTGACCTCCCTTCTGTACCATGGGCAGAGCCAGGGAGGGGAGTGGGTGATGCTGTAGAATGGATCACTATGGGAGATTCTGTTCCATAAATCTGGAACAGTCCATAAGCAGTTCTCTGGAGGCTGCCCTAATTTATTCCAGAAGCCAAATGATCCCTCAGAGCAGCCCAGGATTCTGAGAGTGCGAAGATGGCTACCTGGCTAAAAACCATCTTTGCCCCACTCCTCACATGGGTTAGACCTCAATCTGTATTTTCTAAAACATTATTACAAAGCTCTGTCATTGTTTCAGTCTCTCCATATGCAGTGAATGAGGCTGGTGTCCCCATCTCTCTGCTGTTGATCTGCAAGCCCCTGCACAGCGAGGAATGCAGGTTTATAGTGCTCCAGCAGAATTGTGAGCAGAGGATATGCCAGGTCATAAGTACATCACTAAGCTTTCTCCTCCACAGCAAACTGTAGTAAATCTCAAGTCCCTCGCTCACCCACTCCCATATTTGCAAGCTTGCTGGGTAAAATGGGGCAGAGTGTCTGGAGAGAATGAGAGTAGACATGGACTTAAGCATCATCTTTGTCTATACTGAGGCACTGTATAGGCTGTCCTCCTAGGCTTCATTTCTGCTACTCAGCAGGAGTAACCTGTGATCAATGCTCTCAATAATGTGGATTGGATTGCCATGCATGCCTTGTGTTGCATAGATGTTTAATTTATGTGCAACACTCTTCATCTGTGCCTGGTAGGATGACATGCTCTGAGGATCAGCCATTTAGCAGATAGGACATCCTGTTGGGAAGCACACAGGAAATGCATCTCACAATACAGTGCATATCCCTTATAATAAGATGGGAGAACTAGAGTGCCTCAAATTAAATGAGGATATTGATATAGTAGGCATCACAGAAATGTGGTGGAATGAAGATAATCAATGGGACACAGTAATACCAGGGTACAAAATATATCACAAGGACAGAACAGGTCATGCTGATGGGGGAGTGACACTACATGTGAAAGAATGCATAGAATCAAATTAAATAAAAATCTTAAATGAACCAAACTGTGCCATAGAATCTCTGTGGATAGTAATTCCATGCTCTAATAATAAGAATATAGCAGTAGGGATACATTACCAACCACCTGACCAGCATGGTGATAGTGACTGTGAAATTGTCAGGGAGATTACAGAGGCTATTAAAATAAAAAAAGTCAGTCATAATGCGGTATTCAACTATCCCTATATTGACTAGGTACACGTCACTTTAGGATGGGATGCAGAGATAAAGTTTCTTGACACCTTGAATGACTGCTTCTTGGAGCAGCTAGTTCTGGAACTAAAAGAGGAGAGGCAATTCCTGATTTAGTCGTAAGTGGAGCACAGGATCTGGTCCAAGAGGTGAATATAGCTTGACCGCATGGTAATGGTGACCATAACAATTAAATTTAACATCCCTGTGGTGGGGAAACCACCACAGCAGCCCAACACTGTAGCATTTAATTTCAGAAAGGGGGACCACACAAAAATAAGGAAGTTAGTTAAACAGAAATTAAAAGGTACAAAAGTGAATCCCTGCAAGCTGCATGGAAACTTTTTTAAGACATCATATTAGAGGCGCAACTTAAACGTATACCCCAAATTAAAAAACATAGTACGAGAACCAAAAAAGTGCCACTGTGGCTAAACAACAAAGTAAAAGAAGCAATGAGAGGCAAAAAGGCATCCTTTAAAAAGTGGAAGTTAAATCCTAGTGAGGAAAATAGACAGGAGCATAAACTCTGGCAAATGAAGTGTAAAAATATAATTAGGAAGGCCAAAAAGAATTTGAAGAACAGCTAGCCAAAGAGTCAAAAAGTAATAGCAAAAACAACTGTAAGTACATCAGAAGCAGAAAGACTGCTAAACAATCAGTGGAACCACTGGACAATTGAGATGCTGAAAGAGCACTCAAGGATGATAAGGCCATTGGCAAGAAACTAAATGAATTCTTTGCATCAGTCTTCACAGCTGAGGATGTGAGGGAGATTTCCAAACCTGAGCCATTCTTTTTACGTGACAAATCTGAGAAACTGTCCCAGACTGAGATGTCATTAGAGAAGATTTTGGAACAAATTGATAAACTAAACAGTAATAAGTCACCAGGACCAGATGGTATTCTCCCAAGAATTATGAAGGAACTCAAATGTGAAATTGCAGAACTACTAACTGTAGTCTATATCCTAGCATTTAAATCAACTTCTGTATCAAATGACTGGAGGATAGCTAATATGATGCCAATTTGATGCCAAGGGCTCCAGACGTGACCACAGCAATTACAGGCCAGTAAGCCTGACTTCAGTACTGGCAAACTGGTTGAAATTATAGTAAAAAACAAAATTGTCAAACACATAGCTGAACATAATTTGTTGGAGAAGAGTCAACATGGTTTTTGTAAAGGGAAATCATATCTCATCAATCTATTAGAATTCTTTGAGGGGGTCAACAAGCATGCAGACAAAGTGGATCCAGTAGATATAATGTACTTAGATTTTCAGAAAACCTTTAACACGGTCCATCACCAAAGGCTCTTAAGCAAAGTAAGCTGTCATGAGGTAACAGGGAAGGTCCTGTCATGGATTGGTACCTAGTTAAAAGATAGGAAACAAAGGGTAGGAATAAATAGTCAGTTTTCAGAATGGAGAGAGGTGTAAATAGTGGTGTCCCCCAGGGGTCTGTACTGGGACCAGTTCTTTTCAACATATTTATAAATGATCTGGAAAAAGGGGTAAACAGTGAGGTGGCAAAATTTGCAGATGGTACAAAACTACTCAGGATAGTTAAGTCCCAAGCAGACTGAGAAGAGCTACAAAAGGATCTCTCAGAACTGAGCAACAGGGCAACAAAATGGCAAATGAAATTCAATGTTGATAAATGCAAAGTAATGCACATTGGAAAACATAATTCCAACTATACATATAAAATTATGGGGTTTAAATTAGTTGTTACCACTCAAAGAAAGAGATCTTGGAGTCATTGTGATAGTTCTCTGAAAACATCCATTCAATGTGCAGTGGCAGTGAACAAAGCTAACAGAATGTTGGGAATCATTAAGAAAATGATAGATAAGAAGACAGAAAATATCATATTGATGCTATATAAATCCATGGTATGCCCACATCTTGAATACTGTGTGCAGATGTGGTCGCCCCATCTCAAAAGATATATTGGAATTGGAAAAGGTTCAGAAAAGGGCAACAAAAACTATTAGAGGTATGGAACGACTTCCATATGAAGAGAAATTAATAAGACTGGGACTTTTCAGCTTGGAAAAGAGACTACTAAGGGGGGATATGATAGAGGTCTATAAAATCATGACTGGTGTGGAGAAAGTAAATAAGGAAGTGTTATTTACTCCTTCTCGTAACATAAGAACTAGGCATCACCCAATGAAATTAATAGGCATAAGGTTTAAAACAAACAAAGGAAGTATTTTTTCACACAACACACCAGTTAGTCTGTGAAACTCTTTGCCAGAGGATGTTGTGAAGGCCAGGACTATAACAGGGTTCAAAAAAGAACTAAATAAATTCATGGAGGATAGGTCCATCAATGGCTATTAGCCAGGATGGACAGAGATGGTGTCCCTAGCCTCTGTTTGCCAGAAGCTGGGAATGGGCAACTGGATTTAGAATGGCCGGAGACCAGTCGAGAGATTTGTGTCCCTACCCACCTCTATCATCGGGGTTTAAGATTGACCAAAATAAAAACTAACAAGGAAGTGCAGGAGTAAAACTCAGATACATTTATTAAACTAACGGTTCAACACGGTAGTTAAACTGGGTATATTATAAAGAACTCCCAACACAGGTAAGTAAAGCAAACAGGTAAAGGTGAAATTATAACTATATTGACTGTGACCAAAAGGGTTTTACTCTCTTCCCAAGATGGGTCCCAGGTAAGGGGTATGGAGGACTTAAAAGGTCTCTACCATTTCTTGCAGCTTGTCTGGAGCCTCCTGACCTCGTGGCACGAATCAGGTCTGGAACTGACCAGCTGACTCAGCAGGGTGAAAAGTGGACCTAAGGCGACAGGTAGGTGGTAACTCTGTGGTATTTCTTCCTTCTTCCCTGCAGTGTCATGGGTGCATGTAAGATCTGGATGAGAGGGTGGCAGCTAGCAACTCACCCTTCCATGCAAGTGTGTTAAACCTTCCCACAATCCTAACGCATGATGATCTGGCATATACACCTGAGTACAGCACTCTGCCACTCAGATGGGCAGCCCTCTCCCTCAGACGTGCTAGCCCTTATATGCCCTACTGTTACTGGGCAGATCATAGGTCACATGGATATTTGGTTTCCTGCCTTTTGGCAAAAAGGGTGGGAAAGTGTCCCTAAGGAGGGGGAAGAAAGGCAGCCAAGATGGATTCCCTGTTGTTGTTGTTGTTAGGAATTCAAGATGGCATGTGGGTATTAACAACCAGAACAGAAATATAGAAATTCTCCCCCTACATGATGATTACCTGTTCCGTTTATTCCCTCTGGGGCACCTGGCATTGGCCACTTTTGGAAGATGGGATACTAGGCTAGATGGACCTTTGGTCTGACCCAGTATGGTCATTCATGTTCCTATCCCTTGGGAAACTAAACTAAATTTCATTATTTTTAATTCAGTAGTTCAACTACTGCTAAATTTAGCATTTAAAAAAATTACATAATCTTTGAAAATAACTGACACTTCACACCTAAATTGTACATCCTTCCTGAGCAGTACATAACTCAATGAAACACTAGTCTTCAGCCAAATCTCTGCACTTACTTAATTCTGGGAGCTGTCTTTCCCACACAAATATACAGTAGGTTATTTGTAGTTCTTTCATGTTTTGATAGTTATTTGGAAGATTAAGACATTTATATCAATGTCTCCACCCTAGTTAGAACTCTTTGTTAGTTTGGTTTAAAAGTAATATGTGGTTTTATAACACTGACACGAGCCATTTTCATGCCAAATGAATTGATGTGCCTTTCACTCAGCAATGTTACCAACTTTGATTCCTTTATTTAAAATGCTGTTCTCAACACATTTTCTCCTTGACTACTTTGCAGAAATAAGAAGCTCTTGTACAAAAGATGTCTAACTGCTGATTTGTGTCAGCATGTTCCAGCATTATAGCTAAATAAATGCAAAATGATTTTAATAATTTTTAATTTGTCTTTCTACGTGGCTTTTCATTGGAGGATTTCGAAGTGCTTTACAAACGTTAATGAATTAATTAAGAGTCAACCCCTCCGCCATCCCACAATGAGCTAGGAAAGTATTATTATGCTCACTTTACAGAAAGGAGTCTGAGATACAGATCGTTTAACTTGCTTCCTGAAGGTCACATGAGAAATCAAAGCTGGAAGCTGAACCCAGACTGACTGACTCCTAGTTCTAGATCCTCCAAAATATGTAGGCACCTAAATATCTCAGAGGATATGGGCCCAAGCACTTTAACTGCTACCAGGAGACCATGCTGCCCTCACAACCCAATCAAGACAAATTATTTCTATTTGTTCCAAAGATTAGATCCAAAATGTTTTAATTTTAAAATCAAGAGTTTACCCTAAAAAACTCTGAAATAGCATTTGTATTACAGTAGGGACCCATGTATCTAAAGAGAATGAATTGAGGGGGGGAGGCATGCAATTTATTTGGGCAATCAAAGGATTTTTAGGGTGACTGACACCATTGGAGAAAGAGAGGACCACCCCTATTTTCAGATGTCCAGGGTTTTCAGATAAAAGTAATTTGGATGATGGGAGATTTCAGATATCAAGGCTTAGATGATGGGGATATTGGCCAATGAGAGATTCCAGCCAAGAGGGGATTTTGGATCAGAGGATTTCAGGAGGTGCAGGGGGATTTAGGGGAAGAGGGGTGTGGGTGATGAGGGCTGGGGATGAGAATGGTGGGGGCTGTATTGGGGGATTTGGGGGTAAAAGGGATGTGGGTGACAAGGAAGGGTTCATGTGGTGACAGGGTTGGGGGTGAGAGGGGTGTGGGTGACAGGGAGGGGTTTGGGTGGTGACAGAGGGTTTGGGGTAAAAGAGGTGTGAGTGATGGGAAGGGATTCGGACGGTAATGGGGATAAGAGGGATCTGGGTGATGAGGAGGGATTCAGACAGGATTGGGAACAAGAGGGGTGTGGGTGATGAGAAGGGGTTCAGACAGTGAAAGGGATAACAAAGAGGTGTGGGTGACAGAGAGGGGTTTAGGCTATGATGGAGATTGGAGGTAAGAGAAGTTTGGGTGATAAGGAAACCTTCGAGTGGTGTTGGAAGTAAGAGGGGTGTGGGTGACAGAGAGGGATTTAGGCGGGGCTGAGGGTTGGGTGTACGAGGGGTGTGGGTGACGGGGACACGTTCATGTGCTGATGGGGAGTTGGGTGTAAAAAGGGTGTGGATGACAAGGGAGTATTCAGGCGATGTTGGGAGTAAGAGAGTTGCAGGTGACGAGGAGGGGTTCAGGCTGGGGCTGCCAACTCTGACTGAAACTACTCCAAGAGATTTTTTCCCCCAGTGTGACATGATGTCATTCTCTTAAAATATCCTATTAAAATTTCCTGAATTGCTTTCAGTAGTCACCAGGAGATCAATGCTGATTCTGGGAGACTCCAGGCCAATCCTGGAGAATTGGCAACCCTATTTCAGGCAGCGATAAGAGGTTGGGGGTAAAAAAGGTGTGGCTGACGGGGAGGAATTTGGAGAGACAGAGATTGGGGATACAAGGGGTGTGGGTGACAGGGAGGGATTCAGGGAGGGTGGGCGAGTTGGGTGTAAGAGGGGTGGGGTGTGACAGGGTGTTCGGGCAGTGATGAGGGTCGCATGTAAGAGGGGTCTGGGTGATGGGAGTGTTCGGGCAGTGATGGGGTAAGAGGGATATGGGTGACGGGGGTGTTTGGGCAGTAATGGGGGTCAGGTATAAGAGGGGTATGGATGATGGGGTATTTGGGGGAGTACAGGGGTCAGGTGTAAGAGGAATCTGAGTGACGAGGGTGTTCGGGCGGTGATGTGGGGTAAGAGGGGTATGGATGATGGAGTGTTCAGGTGGTGATGGGGTGTTTAGGCGATGACAGGTATAAGAGGGGTATGGGTGATGGTGGATGTTTGGGCGGTGATGGCGATAAGAGGGGTAGGGGTGACGGGGTGTTCGGACGGTGATGAGGGTAAGAGAGGTGGGGTGACGGGGTGTTTGGGCGGTGATGGGGGTAAGAGGAATGGGGTGACAAGAGGGGTGTTCAGGCGGTGATGGGGGTAAGACCAGTGGGGTGACGGGGGGTGTTCAGGCAGTGATGGGGGTAAGAGGAGTGGGGTGACAAGGGGGGTGTTCAGGCAGTGATGGGGGTAAGAGGAGTGGGGTGACAGGGGGTGTTTGAGTGATGAGGGGGGTTAAGAGGGGTGTGGGTGACGGGTAAGAGAGCTGTGGGTGACAGGGGGTTTGAGTGGTGACGGGGGTAAGAGGGGTAGGGGTGATGGGGTGTTCGGGTGGTGACAGGGTAAGAGGGGTAGGGGTGACGGGGATGTTCAGGTAGTGACGGGGGTAAGAGAACTGCAGGTGATGGTGGATGTTCAGGCGGTGATGGGTGTTAGAGGGGTGTTGGTGACGTGGGTGTTCGGGCAGTGATGGGGGTAAGAGGGGTGTGGGTGTCACGGGGTGTTCGGGCAATGACGGAGGTAAGAGAACTGCGGGTGACAGGGGGTGTTTGGGCGGTGACGGGGTAAGAGAGCTGCGAGTGACAGAGGGTGTTCAGGCAGTGACCGGGGGAAGGTAGCTGCGGGTGACAGGGTGTTTGGGCGGTGACAGGGGTAAGAGGGGTGGGGTGACAAGGGGGTGTTTGGGTGGTGACGAGGTGTTCAGGCAGTGACGGGGGTAAGAGAACTGCGGGTGACAGGGGGTGTTCGGGCTCTGACAGGTGTAAGAGGGGTTTAGGTGACGGGATAAAAGGGCTGTGGGTGACTGTATAGGTGACGCACTGACTTTTACCCCAGTTTTTCAAGCGGATTTTTATACATTGTACGAGCGAGGAGTGAAAACCCTGAGCGCGTCCCTGTGACAACACCGGCCTCCCCTCGCCATCCCACCCGGGCACTGCGAAGAGCTGCAGGCAGCGGGCGCCCCGCCTCCAACGGTCCGCCCCTGCAGGTGGCCTCACCCGGCCTTGTGAGCGGCCCGGGCCAGAAGGGGGCGTGGCCTAGGCAAAGGGAAACGATCACAGAGCAGTGGGCGTGTCTCTGGCGGTGACAGACAGGGAAGGGGCGGGGCCTCTGGGGGCCGAGTCAGACAATCCGAGATCGAGCTGTGGAGCTCAGCTGAGAGGAGACTCTAGACACCGACCCGCTCCGGCCGCCGCCTGCCAGGTAATGGCCCTACGGGTGGGGGACGAGGCTGGACACCGGGGGGCGACTGCGGGGCCCGTCCAACCCCTCGAGAGCGCTGTGGGCTCCGGGGTGAGGCGGCCCCAGGCCCTGACTTGCTCGGTACGGGTGTGGGGTGCGGGGCCCCGCTTCCCTCCTCACAACGGCTTTCACCGTCAGGCGGCGCAGCCCCCCCGACCTTCCCTAGCAACCTCCGTATCCCCAGAGGCGGCACCGTCACAACCCCCCCCCCCCACACGTACCTCCGCCCTGCACCGCCACAGCCGCAAGACCCCCGTACCCCTGCCGAGCACCACAGCAACCTGGCCCCTGTACATCCCCTCCCCCGCTCAACAATCGCTCCGACACCACAAAGCGCCACACAACTTCCTCCCCTGCCCCAACCGGCGCCACAGCACCAACACCGCACCCCGCCCAACAACAGTGCCCTTCTCCAGGCTGCACCAGCCATAACAGCTAAACAATTATCCCCCATTCCCTGCAGAGCAGTACGGTGCCCTACAGCGCAATACACCCCGCACAAACATAGGCTGGTTGTGGCTATTAGGGGAAGCTGGCTTGCGCCACGGGGGTGGTTTCATTTCCTATTGTGAATGTGGTTTAACTTTATTACTATTCTTCCCCCCCCCCACACACACACACACATACGCAAACAGACAAACTACCCGGCCACCAAGTATCACTCCTAAGCTCCTGTTCGTCGCAAGATAAATAGTACCTGGAGAATCATTCCTTGGATTAATCATTCCCTAGCCCCAAATTTAAGAGGTACAGGGATAACTCTTTAGGACTAGTTACCCCTTTGTTCCTCCAGCTCAGCATTAATACATTTCCTCCCCAGTGTAAATAGGTTCAGCTACATAGTCTCTTGGGTTAATAATCTTTCCATCCAGCAACAGTTGCCTCCGTTCCTGACCAGTCCTCCCATCAGGTAAATATAGGGAGCACCAGACCTGGGATCTGTACAAACACAATAATACTGCTGAGTGTCTAAATGATGGGTAGGGAGAAGAAGGATTGCCTATGGGGTTGCTGCTGAGGGATTTTTTCTTGCTGGCTCCCCCTTGGTAGTATGGTACCTGTGACTCAGGCCCACAGGACTTTTGTGTTTCATGTCAGCTGTTTCCTCTTATTTGTTGTCAAATTGTGCTTCTGGTAGAGCCTCATTCTCAAACCAGACATAGGCTGAACCTTTACTGATTGGCTCCCAGCAGTCCACATGACCAGTATCAGCTGTTAGACTTCTCTCTTCCCCCTCCCTCCCCCCCGCTTTTGGTTTTCTTTGTGTACAGTTTAGGTTTAGATAATAGAGGCTGCACTGTATGTTCTGGGGCTTGTGGCTATGAGCAAAAGCAGTGGCGTGTGCTCTTGCAATCTGCAGTGGGTGCTCCGTGAGAAGGATTCTAGTGCTGCAGTAATGATACTGTTGCTCTAGCCAGAGCATAGCTCACTGCCAAATATAGCAGCAGTCTGAGTGACTAAAAACATTTATCAGAGGGGAGTAGGCTCTGTGTCCTTTTTTTATCTTCTAGAGTTTGAACAGTCCACATTCATTAAAGTGTATATGAAACAGGAAGAACTGAAACAGAATAATCTTAACTTCCTTTTGAAAATTACTGTGGCAACTGCAAACCTTGCGTATATAACATTCCTTATTTCAAAACTCCCTTCCAAGTGTGTATTTTCTACCATTGGGAAAAATTTTGAGGTAGTTTACATCCACAGTTTAGGTTTCCTTTTTTTTAAAAAAAGGTAATAGAAATAATTTACAATTTTTTAAATCATGAAAACTTTATTGTGGTTCTGTGTGCAAATACATGTAATTCCCAAGGAGATTACATAGATTCCTGGAGCTTTGTTGCTCTTTTGGGTAATGTTGATCGCTGATTTGGCTCTTGAACCACTGAGGTCTGAGTATCACTATATTACAATGCAGCAAAGAGTCCTGTATCCGACAAAGTGGGTATTCACCCACGAAAGCTCATGCTCCAATACGTCTGTTAGTCTATAAGGTACCACAGGACTCTTTGCTGCTTTTACACGTCCAGATTAACACGGCTACCCCTCTGATATGTTACAATGGTGAGAGCTATACAAGTACCTAAACAGGAAGTGTTTCAGACTGCAGCTGTACATCACTAACGTGCAATCAAGGTTCCTGGAGCCTTCAGATTCCCAGCAATTCACTGTCCATCTTGATGCAAATAGTACATTCCATATTCCATGTGTCAGCCCTGGGCCACACTGCAGAACGTAGCTGGTTACAGTTTACTCTGCCCCAAAGACTACGACCCAGAACATAACTGATATTTTAAGAAGTTCTCTCTTGCTAGAGAGCTCACAAACAGAAATGAGTTAATTAAGGCAGACAAATGTGTAGAGCTGAGCTAATACCCAAGTCGTTTTAGATAAACTTAGCCCTTTTTCAGAAACAAAGTGACAGTTTAAATTCTTTAAGGAAAAATACGTATGGGAGGTTTAAACAATATCTACCGTCTTTGCAAGCCAAAGGTGGGACCCTGACAGTAGCACTGACTGAAAGCAATACTGAAATTGTTCTTTTTTTCACTGTCCAAAATGCATGAAGTGAAAATACCAAAAGGTAGAATAGTTGAAGAATAAATTACTTCTAACATTTTTTGATCTGATGAGTTATGTATTGGGATCACGATTAAGGAAACTTAGTTAAGAAGATTGTCAAACAATAATCTCTTTTATGCAGACACTAAATATGGCAAACGGGGGAAAAAAATGTTTTTATAGCATTCAGGAGGGCTTATCATGCCTGTTATCATTTCTGTAGCTTCAGGTAATACTCCCAACTGTTTAACCATTAACATAGTCATTTTCTTTGGTTAGTGACCCCATGTATTGTCTAATGTGGATATAAACTTGCTGATTTCCTTTCTCTTCTTCTCTCCTCCCATGTCCCTTGCCCTCCTACCATCTGACCCTGTGTAGCCCGCTCATGATAAGACATTCAGCGTGCAGGAAGTAATGGAAGTATTTTGTGATCACCAATCATGTTGAAGTGAAGTGCTGTCTTGCAAGCAAACCTATTTCCTGACCTTTCAAACTTCAGATATGTGGCTATGTGAGGCTTCATACAATCCAAAAAGCCTCAGTCCTGCAAATGGCTCTGCATGGGTAGACCCAGTTGTCTGCACAGACCCCTGTTGAAGTCAAAACAGCTCTGTGTGGGTCTAGCGCAGGGGTCTCAAACTCAAAGGACCACGAGGGCCACATGAGGGCTAGTTCATTGCCCGAGGGCCGCATTACTGACACACACCCCTGCTGCCCCTGGTCCTGCCCCCACTCCACCCCTTCCATGAGGCCCTGCCTCTTTCCACCCCTTCCCTGCTCCCATTCCAACCTCTTTTCTGAAGTCCGCGCCCCAACTCCACCCCCTCCCTGCCCCAGAGGGTGTATGATGGGTGTAGCGGGGGCTCAGGGCAGGGAGTTGAGGTGCAGCAGGGGGCAGAAAAGATGTGGGATGCAGCAGAGGGCTCAGGGCCTGGAGTTGGGGTACAGGAGGGGTGTGGGATGTGGGGGCTCAGGGCAGGGAGTTGGGGTGCAGGAGGGACTTGGGATGCGGTGGGGGCTCAGGGTAGGGAGTTGGGGTGCAGGAGGGGTGTGGGATGCGGTGGGAGCTCAGGGTAGGGAGTTGGGGTGCAGAAGGGGTGTGGGATGCAGCAGGGGGCTCAGGTGCAGGCAGGGAGTTGGGGGGCAGGGTGCAAAAGAGCTTCGGGCTCCGGGGTGGCAGTGGTGCACACCGGGCCCAGGGCAGGCTCCCGGCCCCACTCCGCTCCAGGAAGTAGCTAGAACCATGTCCCTGCGTCCTCCCTCCCGCAGGGGCCGCAAGGCTCCATGTGCTACTTGCTGCTCCTCCAGGTACCTCCCCTGAAGCTCCCATTGACTGCGGTTCCCTGTTCCCAGCCAATGGGAGCTGGGGGGGGGGGGAGGCGGTCCCTAGAACCAGGGCAACACATGGACTTCTCCCTGTTTTTCTCCCTCTTCTCCCCCGCCGGCTGCAGGGACGGGATGCCAGCTGCTTCAGGGAGCAGTGAGGGGCTTGAGGGGGGCAATCCCGTAGGTGTAGTTTACTCACTCCCAGCCTGGAAGTGGGCTGTGGGGGGGCGGGCCGCAGGAAATAGCCCCACAGGCCACGTGTTTGAGACCCCGGTCTAGCATTTACCTACACAGAGCCATTTTCAGGATTAGGGCCTTAATGATGTGTGGCTTTATGTTTCTGCTCCTGTTCGCCCACCCCTCCACTTTATAAAAAACATTATTTGTTTAAAAGCATCTTTTTTTATTTATGCCTTTCCGAAGCCTCATTCCATCTGTCATGCGAGATGTTGAATCAGCCTTAAGTAAACTCTGTGTCCTTATTTGACAGCTGACTCTTTTATGTAAAGTATTCGGTTTCTTCAGTGCTAGAATGATCTTGGTCATCTGATTATTAAGAATTTCACTGCAGTCATATTAACAGACAGTCTTATCTTAACAAATTTTGGATTTGGATCTCTTTTGTCTGACATGGATTTTCAAGAAACTAAAATATTTATTCCAAGTGTTTTAATTCTGGAAGAGATTTTAATTGAGGCGAAGAGGGAATCAAAAGTAATGTCTGTATGTAAACACAAAATTTATGATGCCTAAATTAGTATGAGAGAACCAATATAGTTTTGAGTAATATATGGCATGCTTGTTTCTTTTTTTAAAAAGGATCTGTTTTAAAACAGTATAGTGCTAGAATTTGGAAAATACTTTTGTTGCATCTTCCATACACAGAGCAAAATGCAATATCAAGATTAGGTTAAGGAAACAACAAAGAAATAAAAACATGCTAAGTATGAATGACAAACATGTACAAGATATTCCCCCTGTAGTTTGTCTTCTAGTAGTAATTATTAGAAATTAAAATGTCACTTTTAAGCATTAGTCATCATTTCTAATGTTGTGTGTCTACAGAAATATCCTTTGTAAACTTGTCACCCATTATTTCCCCTTTTTTAGTTTTCAAAGTATTTAAACATATTATAAACTACAAATTTAATTCCCCATAGATTAACTTTTTCAAAAATGGGCTTCAGCCATTGTGTGGGATGCGATGTAGGGTGTGCCTGAAAGCTCCATCAAGCAGGTAGGGTAGCAAGACCAGAAATGTTACTGGTAGTCTCAGACAAACTTGCCAAATACTGTACTTCCGTTTTCAGTCATTATTGGGAACCACCACAATTTTACAGCAGTATTTTTAAAGTTAGACAAGTTTCCCCTCTAAAATAATCAATTTGTGTGATTTGGGGGGGTGGGCGGGTGTTTGTTTTTTTTCTTGCATTGGGTACCTAGTTAGTATGGTGGTATTTAAAAATGACTTATTAGGTATATAGATGAAATATTACACTATGAAGTTTTGATGACATGACTCCCTTAAATTTTAGGGCTTTTATCTACCTTAAAATCTTCCAGTGTATAAGCGAATTTTTAGTGGCGATACACTGTTGAAATATCTAAGTCCCCTTCCTGCCAGTAGACATCATTTCTGCATGTTTATATGTGAATACAGTTGTTCATCTTTTTACCGTTTTAACTGAAGGCTTATTTTAAACGTCTAATAAAACATTGGTGTTTTCAGAGTGAAGATTAGTACTGTTTGGACACTGAAGTTGATTAAATATCATTCAGATGCCTATTTTTATTTAAAATGTGTAATACTTTGTGAAAGTTGCTGAGGGGCTGATTCTGGAGACTAAAATTCACTATTCTTTTCCCTTAAAATAATTTTCAAACTGAATACAAAATAGTAATGTATGTGCCCTTAATTTTTGCTCATCAAAGGTACTTGGAAAAATCAGGGAGGAAAGGTGATCTTGTGGTTAAATGTGTTGAGACTTATGTAATTTCTGGCTATGGACTTCCTGTGTCACATTGGGAAAGTCACTTCATCTCTGTGTCTCCTTTGCACATCTGTAAAAAGGAAGAAATATCTCTACCCTGCCGGGATATTGTGAGGGCACATATGTTAATGTCTGTGATGCTGTGCTGATGTGAGGGGCGATCGAGAACGTGGTAATACAGATAATAATACAAGTCAGCTGTGCTATCTTCCAAGTTCTTTGATACAGGCTGTCTTGTTTGTTTGCAACATCAAACACTATATTGACTCACTAGGGCCATGTCTACACATGCTAGTAGATTGGCACTGCTGCAATTGATGCGGCGGGTGTTGATTTAGCGCAGGGATCGGCAGCCTTTGGCATGCAGCCCACCAAGGGTAAACCCCCCGCCAAAGGTTGCCGATCCCTGATTTAGCAGGTCTGGTCATGGCATCTACCTTAAAATTCCTGGCTCAGCTTTCTAGAGCACATGCATAATATCTAATAAGTCTGTTATAATGTATTATACCTATTCACTTTTGTTCCATTGCCTGCTTCAGCTTGCTCTGTCCAGCATAAGGATGCATGCATCATGAGGGGCAGATTTATACCCTGCTAGCTGTAGCCAATTTTTTTAGTTGATTATCCATTTATTGTGTGATATGATTAATCAATATGTCATAAGAATATAAGAACAGCCATACTGGGTCAGACCAAAGGTCCATCTAGCCCAGTAACCTCTCCAGTGGCCAATGCCAGGTGCCCTAGAGGGAATAAACAGAACAGGTAATCATCAAGTGATCCATCCCCTGTTGCCCATTCCCAGCTTCTGGCAAACAGAAGCTAGGGACACATCCCTGCCCATCCTGGCTAATAGCCATTGCTAGACCTATCCTCCATGAACTTACCTAGTTTTTTTTTTTTAACCCTGTTATAGTCTTGACCTTCAGAACGTCCTCTGGCAAGGAGTTCCACGTGTCAGAGAAAGAGTTCTCACTCTCTGGTTGTGTGCAGCTAAGTCAGCTACTTTATTATCTCTAGCAATTGCATGGAGGGAGAGCTAAACAGGTCTCTCTCTGACACAATTACAGCAAGCATTTATACTTTTTGTTACAAACAATAATGTGTAAGAGCTGCATTACGTTTATACATTGGTCATCCTGATATCTTATTTTTCTCACCAATTTAAACTATAGTCTACATTCCATACTTATCTGACTCAAGGTTGCAACAACTTCTCACACAGTTCTTTCCCACTCACCTCACACAATCCTTGCTTCTACAAATCTCGCATTATTAGGGTTACAGCTTAGCCTGACAATTGCTCACAGAGGGGACTGTTTGCATTGAAATTCCCTTCAAATCCCTGTCAGATCTTTCTCTACTTGCACAAAAGCGGGGGATGAGGTTCTAGCACAACTAACATCTTTAAACCTCTGTTTGCATCAAGCCTTGGATTTCAGATTCTACATCAAATGCTTCCACCTTAGGGGTTTTGACTGGATGCAATGACAATGCATGATTAGCATGGACATGAGAGATATTACTATTATCACGTCCTTTACAACAACAACATAATCCTAAACTAAATAACAATACAAACATTAACATTCCCATGGTAATATGATGGGGTTGTTGTACAATTTTAGTCACAAAGTACAATGCATCATACTTAGTACATAAAGTCGACACTATAAGCTGTATGAAAGACATTCTTTTCAACTTGATACATATTTTGAAGCATATGAATTTGCCGTTGTAATTCAGAGATTCTTTGAATCTCTGGTGACAGTGAAAGCAAATTTTGAAACCAGTCAGGTACTAAGCTAGTCCAGTTAAAGGGTATCTGAAAACTAAGGGCTACTCATAAAGCTTTATCTGCAGGCCAGTAAATAATATGACTGCCTGCAGAAGTAGTGAGATTAAAATGTATATCATGCAACGTGGTGGCTTCAACATACACACTTTTTCAAACTAATAATAGCTGTAAGTGTCCTGTCAGGGTAGTTCCTTGTTCCCTATCCTCCCAGCAAACGTTGTCATGAACAGTGACAACTTCTCCTGGCTTCAGTTTACATATACACTGAAGCTGTGGAGGTTCTAACGGCTAAAATATCCATTGACTCCTTAACCCCATCCAAATGTCTGTGCTCCTGGGATAACACCAGACTAGAAATTGATTAGGCATACCAGGTAGTCTAATTTCCCAAATGTCTTGGTGAATTAACCAATCTCACATGCATCCTCCCCACGGACCTGGCAGGATTTGGTATGTGGGAGCCCACACCCCTCCAACCTGTCCATATGCTTGGAAGGAGCACTGTGAACTTCCGCTTCTCCACCCAGAAAATCTCCAAGTACATCTCCATCGCCACAGATCAGATGACATTCCTGAAGTGTCTGTAAGGGCAGTGGGCCACGCCTGGTACTCTAGATCACTCCGAATGGCCATTAGCTAGTCATTCTTGAATTTCTGAACATGCCAATCCCACTGCAATACCTTCCCATCCTCAGTGATATTCAGTACCATCTCTGCCAATAGCTTCTGGGTCATTTCAGTACAAGTAAAATATCCAGTGGCAGAACACGGAGTCTGATTATTTACTAATTGGGTAGCCAAAACAATAAGGACTCCTTTCTCCTGACATACTACAGACCCCTGTAATGGCTATTACATCAATCCTATTATAAAACCTTAATGTCAAATTCTTGAAGCTCAATTGTAATGATGTTATACTTCTATCTCTGCTGACTAGTCTTTTTCCACTCAATTGATCGCTTATATGGAATATTCTGAACCTTAAAAATATTTTTTCCAAACAATATTTAAATAAATCACTAAAGTGTGAAGGCCTTGGCCGTTGGGTTTTATCAGATATATGACATTGTCTGTATTTTGATGTGTTATACGGGTAATAGTGTAAAGGAGGAAATGGCAGGGTAGTGGCAACAAGGTGCCTTTGGTATTTGTCATTTAAAATTCAGTTAGGGAGGGCAATATATGCTGAAGTTACTCATCCAAAAACACAGGCCACAGCCTGTAGAATAAACCCCAAAATTCAATCAATACCACATTCCCAAGCATCGGTCCCACAAGTTTCTTCCTGCCAGTGTATAATTCTTTGTTCTTCACCAGGATCAGTTCTTAATGTCTTTTGTAGTTAGGAATTCCTGGACTTTGGCAATTTCAGCGGAACGAGTATTTTCTTCTTTCCTGATGCAATCGTGGCTCAGCATCATGTGGGGAGAGGTTACTAGGACATCACCGTGTAATACTTTGGTTTCTGTAGCAAATACTGAATGCAGGTTAGCTCTATAAGTGGACCAGGGAGAGGTTACCAGCACATCATCTTGTCTTTTTCTCCTGCTGTCCAGAAGGAGGAAAGAAATACCAAAAGAAGAGACAGGCTGATCATTTATAGGAGTGGAATTATCTCAAGGCAGAGGGGCCTTCTTGCAGTCAGAAGCATGGCTCCAGGCAGTCAGTTCTTGACACTTAACAGTGGTGCTGGTAGTTAGCAGGACTTGGTAAGGGCCTTTCCAGTGTGGAGCCAGAGCAGTCTTTCTTTGATGGATCTTATGTAGACTCAGTCTCCTGGTTTCAATAAATGGCAGGGCCACTAGTTTCTTTGGGTAATGCTTCTTTTACCTGTGAGAAAAGAAACTTGACACATTTAATTAATGCCTGGCAGTGTTGGCAGTTTTTACAGCTGCTTGGGCACATTCAAGCCCCTCTCCAGGATAGAGAGGTGAAATGATCTGGACTTGAATCCAGAGTGAATACATCTTTTGAGCCTCTCTGTGGCTCACTGAGTTTCTCCCCCACCTAAGGGAATGTGGCTCCTGTGGTATGTACCACTTCTCCTCCTGGGAATGACAATGAGTGCTGGAGGGCCATGGGAAAGTAAATGAATTTACTTGGGAATATGAAGACAGAAGATCTGGTACTGCTGCATCTTCTCTATTAGCAATGTTTTTTAGTTTCTCTCTTACATTTCAGGAGTGGTTGGAAATGGTGCTGAGACAGTATCCAGACTGCTGGAACAATCTCTGGTAAAGTGAGTTTCTGTGTTCAGGTGTCTGTCAAAATAGACATCAGCACTTGGTGTATTTTTAGGTGAATCTCTGTGGGACTAAAAATGTCTCAATTGTTACCATGCTTTTAAAAGGTTAATAAAGTTTTATTTTGCATTATCTTTTTCTGTCATCTGTTGCTTGTGCGAGTGGAATGGGTAGAGCAAACATCAGTGAAGTACCCCGTTAGGTACTCTCGAGTCAGTATGCGACCACTAGGTGAATAGCTTGATGAGTGACAGCTATTTGCCCTGAGCTGACACTTGCAATTCACTTCATAACAATTGCTGTGAACTGTTACTTTGACCAAGAGGTTAAAAGTTTCATATTTTATTACTGACTTTGAATCACTTGATTCAGAATATTGATATTCACTTGAATATTGGGCAGCTAATTTAATGTTTGTTCTGTTAAAATCTGTAAACTTTTCCATTAGGACATTGCATACTTGCACACATTTATTAGAGGGTGAGGAACAACTGGAGGCTGCATAGCTCCTTTGAGAAAGGGCTGGGGTACAAGAAGTCTCTACCTATTCCTCAGACTCCTTTGGAGTCCTTCCCTGTAAATGTGTCTGATACCTGATTCTGGTGCTAGCTTCCTCAAGAACAGCATGGAACTGGCATGATTCTTGATAGCTCTGCTGCTGCCTCCAGGGTTATGAATATCAGCAGAGAACTTGAACTGCTATGAGAAGTCCATTGCAGCTGGACTGGTTCTTCTTTCATTGGAACCTTGTTTTTTGTAACTGGAGGTCTAAACTTTTTTCAGTGAAGACATTAGTTTCTGCAGAATTAAGGCCTTAGTCTCTAATAGTCACTGGAGAGAGACTTCACACTCCCACTGTGAGCATGAGACACTGAATAAATATACACCCCATACCTCTTACATGGGATGTGAAATCTGAAAAAAATGAAATTAGACCACTTATGTTGGATGATATTGTACCTTGCATTTAGGGACACTGGATGCTAGTCAGGAAGGCCCAAAGGCAGCTTTTTGTCTCTGCTGTGTGGTTTCAAGACATACTTGACTATACTCCAAACAAATTCCTCTGCAGGGCTCAGCATCAGTATGTATGAAAGGGCAGCCAGCCTTTGTCCACAGCAAAATATCCCCTCAACTTGTGTGTTCTGCAGGTAAGTTAGTGCTAAACTGGTGCTTACCTGAAAAATGTCAAGGAAGCATCTCAAATGCAAGTTCAGAGTTTTCCTAGGGTTTTCCTGCTCCTTGTTAGCAATACAGCTTGTCCAGGATACTCAAGATCAAATCATCTTTTTAAGGCCTTTCTTTTAGCATTCATTTGGTAATTCTGTATTTCACCTTAATTTCTAGATTTATATATAATAACCTAAAGAGCTGTGCATGAGAAACTTCAGAGCAGTCCAGCTAGGCTCTCATTTACTTACTGAAATTGGATTTTTATCTAGTAGTTATAAATCCAGAGCCCAGATAAGTATTCCAGATCTTTATTCTTGGAGTAAGGCTAAAATTTATAATGGGGAAGATAAGTGTGTGGATTTTTAAAATGGTAGTCAGAAACTTTAGTAAGGAATACATTAATTGCTAGTCATAGATTTTTAGAGACCCTCATGGTTATCTAGTCTGACCTCTTGCATAACAGGCCATAAAGCCTCACCCACTAATTTTAGCATGAAGTCCAAAACTTTTGTTTGAGTTTAGCATATCTTCAAGAAAGACATCCTGTCTTGATTGAAACTTAGTGATGGAGAATCACATCTCTAGGTAAATTTGTTCTTTTGGTTTAATTACCTTTGCTGAGTGCCTTATTTCTAGTCTGAATTTGCCTAACTTTAGCTTCCAACTGTTGTATATCATTGTGCCTTTTTCCTATTAGATTAAAAAGTAGTTTGTCAGAAATCTCTTCCCCATGTAAGTACTTCTACAACATGAATAAGTCACTTCTGAACCTTCTTTTGGATAAACTTAAATAGGTTAAGTTTCTAACTATACAGCATGTTTTCTAGAGCTCAAATCATTCTTGTAATTCTCTTCTGAGCCCTTTCCAATTATTCAACATCCTTAGATGCTAGAGCATAGTGTCTTTCTCACTAATGCTGTAGTAATATGAACTCCCTACACTAGCTGATATTTTCTGCTTATATTTCCAGGGATTACATTCACCCTATTAGCTAAGAATTGCACTGGAGTTTCCTGTTTAGTTGGGTGTCTCTGCCAAGTCCTTTTCAGTGTCTGTTTTCAGGAGGCAATCCCTCATATATAATTTTTTTTTTGTTGGTAGAGGTATAATCTTGCATTGTGCTATGTTAAAACAGATGTTCAAATGAGCCCTCCTTTCCAAGTGATCCAGCTTAGTCTGTATAACTGACCTATCCCAGTTATTTAAAACTCCGCTAATTTTGCCATCTGCAAATGTTCCCAGCGATGATTTTATATTTTCTTTCAGATCATTGATAAATATACTGAATAGAATAGAACTGAGATACATGTGGCACCCCAGTAGAAACAACACCATTAAATGATGATTCCCCAGTTAATTTTTTTGTGATCTATCAGTTAACCAATTTTTAATCCATTTAATATGTGTGACATTGATGTTGTTGTCACGGAGTCCCTGGGCGATGCTCTGGAACTGCTCCCCGCAAAGCCAGTAAGGACTTTGGGGAGGCTCCTCTCTCTTGGAGCAGACTGTTTTCAGGGCAAGAAGCTCACATGTCTTCACCTTCTGGGTCTGTCTTTGGAGCATTCAGCATCCTCTGCCCCTCTGTGCGCTTCTCACAGTGAGCCCGCCCCGGCGGGGTCCTGGGGAAGCCACAGGGTCCTGCACCCCTACTTTGCAGTCAGACGTGACTCTCAGCCAGCCAGTAAAACAGAGTTTTATTCAATGACAGGGACACAGTCTAAAGGAGAGCTTGTAGGTACCGCGAATGGGACCCCTTGACCGGGTCCATTCTGGGGGGCAGTGAACCAGACCCCACATCTGCACTTCACTCCTCGCCCCCAGCCAGCTCCAGACAGGAAACCTCTCCAGCCCCTCCTCCTCTGCTCAGTTCCTTTCCCGGGCCAGGAGGTCACCTGACCTCTTTGTCTCCAACACCTTCAATTGGCACCTTGCAGGGGAGGGACCCAGGCCATCACTTCCTAGGAGACAGTGTCAGGCATTTAGGTACACTGGCCCTTTGCTCTGCTAGATACTTAAGAATTGCATAGAGGACACTGAGGCACCAACACAGTATTCAGAGAAAACATTAAGAACATTCCCAGTTCACCGCAGTTGTATAGCGCTTTTTTTTTTACTACAGTGCCATGAGGGACTAAGTCTAATACCTTACCAAAGTCTAAGTTGGTTATGTCCACAGTTTATCATCATCCATACTTGCGATCTCATCAGATATATCCTTTTTTTTTACAAGACTTGTTTTCCATAAAGCCATGTTGATTGGTATTTGTTATGCTACCATCCTTGAATTCTTTACTGATTGCATCCTGTATCCACCTTTCCATGCCTTTGACCAGAATCAATGTCAGGTTAACTGGCCTGTAGCTTCCCAGGATATCCCATTTGCCCTTATAAAAATATTAGCACAGCATTAGCTTTTTTTCAAGACCTCTGGAACGTCCTCAGTATTGCAGGATATGTTAATGATCAACATTAATGGTTCAGAGAGCTCATTGGCCAATTCTTTTAATACTCTTGGATGCAAGTTATCCATTTTTGCAGACTTAAAAATGTTTAACATTAATAGTTGCTGTTTTACATGTTCTTTAGTTACTATAAGAATACAGCATTTCATTATCATTGTAAATTATGAATACGCCATCCAGCTTCTTTCCAAATACAGAAGAAGAATATTTATTGAATACTTCTGCCTTTTCATGATGATTTTATCATTTTTCTTCAGTGTCAGGCCTATACCATTGCTGGGATTTCATTTGTTCCTGGTTATATTTAAAGAATTCCTTCTTGTTGTCATTTTAAGCTTACTGGCTATGGATTTTTTCACAGCTTCCTTTAGTTTGCTTTATCAGTTGTTTTCATTTCCGGTATACTGCCTTCTACTCTTCGCTATCAGCTTCACCGTTTTTCCATTTGTTACAAAATTTTTAAACTTTTTTATTGCTGCTTTTACTTCCCTTCCTTTATCAAGTAAGATAAAACCATGCTAGAAGGGGATATCTTGCCACTTAAAATTCAACTGTAATGCTGAAATTGTTTTATCAAGTAGAGAGACTTGCTTTATTTACTGTTTAAAAGAAGCACAGTACATGCTGATTGAAAAGGAGATGCAGACTCTTAACACTGCTGCCTTGAAGTTGTATATACTTAAACAGTGAATAAGGTTTTTGAGAAACATGTAATTCAAACATTTTAATACACAAAACCTGTGGTAAAATACTTCTGTTCAGTAATAGGCTGCTTATTTCATTACCAAACAAACCACGTTACCATACAAAGTGGCAACACAGAAATACAAGAAAATCATTGCCATCTACTTTAAAAGTATGTTTTAGATTGGTTGTGAGAGTTCTGTGTTAATTAGTTTTTCATGCCTGTGAAGGAACTTATTTCTGTTTAGGAGAGAGAACCTCTAGAAACAGAAATCTGAAGTGGGAAAATATTTATCTTAAGATTCACCATATCAGATCAGACCAAGTGTCCAAGTGGTGTGTCCTGTCTCTGGTTGTCCGATATCTGATCTTCACAAGAAAACCAAACACCCTTCCTCTCACACATAATGCACCAAACTAATTGTGCGATGCAGTAGTAGGGGAAGAGAAGGAAGATATTCTCTTGTGATTCCTCTTGGTAACTGGTTCTTGACCTGAAACATAAAAAAAGTAGTACTTTAACTAAGCTTGTATAAACAAAAGTTGTTTGGTTGTAAAGCTTCTTTGAGAGACAGAGAAATGGAAATAAGATAAATGATTCAGTAACAATCCACTTTAAAACATATTCCTCTGTTTGATACAGTGTTATCCTTCATTATCTCCTTTTGCTGTTTGGGTATCTTCTGTGCATACTTAATGGCTAATTTTCAATATCTTGGCAACTTCAACACAACTAACTTACTTCAGTTCCTTTTCGCAGGTTAGGAGAATTGCTCAGCTACTTTGTTGATGGTGCCTAGAAATACCCAGGTAGACAAAAAGACATTTTAAGCTATCCATTTTTTAAAAATAGAAAATGTTTATATACAAGCTGTCTACTTCCAAAGCCTCTGGAAAGTGGGTTGGTTGTTACGTGAAATAGCATCTGAAGCTTAACTGCACTATTATGTACGTGAAGCTATAGTGTTGCCAGGTTCTGCAACAGGCAGCAAAGTATTGAGGCCCAGTCTGCTTTACTAGCGGAACTAAAGCATCCTGGATGATTTTTAGCATTGTGTATAATAGTGAAGCATAACTACATGATTGCATATGACAAATTGTGACACGCTTGGGACATGACAAAATAAGTATTAAAGTGACTCAGAAAAATTAATCTGTAACCATCCTGCTGATTCACAGTATTACCACAGAGGTAATACTAAGTGACTTATCCAAGTATTGACTAAGGGCTTGGCTACACTGGAGAATTACAGTGCTGGTGGTGTCTTTACAGCGCTGCAACTCGCTCACCGTCCACGCTTGCAAGGCACATACAGCACTGCTCTGCCATTGTGGCCACCAAAAGCGCTGTTGTTGGCCTCCAGAGGTATTCAGAGGTATCCCAGAATGCCTGTTCAGCCACTCTGCTCATCAGTTCAAACTCTACTGCCCTGGCCTCAGGTGACCTGCCCTTTAAATGCCCCGGGAATTTTAAAAATTCCCTTCTTGTTTGCTCAGCCAGGTATGGAGTGCAATCGTGAATGTTTCCAGGTGACCATACCTCCATGCGGCAAACGAGCCCCAGCATGGAGCAATGGCGAGTTGCTGGACCTCATCAGTGTTTGGGGGGAGGAAGCTGTGCAGTCACAGCTGCGCTCCACCCGTAGGAATTACGATACCTTTGGGCAGGTATCAAGGGCCATGCTGGAAAGGGGCCATGACTGGGACGCGCTGCAGTGCAGGGTTAAAGTGAAGGAGCTGTGGAGTGCCTATTGCAAAGCCCCCGAGGGAAACCACCGCTCCGGCGCTGCTCCCACAACCTGGCGTTTTTACAAAGAGCTGGACGCAATACTTGGGGGTGACCCCACCACCAATCCGAGGACCCCGATGGACACTTCAGAGCGGAGGTGGGGGGGAAAAGGGAGGAGGAGGGAGGAGGAAACCAAGAGTGAGGGTACTGGGGTGGGGGGAGACACCCCGGAGTCCCTGGAGGCATGCAGCCAGGAACTCTTCTCAAGCTAGGAGGAAGGTAGCCAGTCGCAGCAGCCGGTAATTGGTGGAGGACAAACAGAGGAGTGGGTTCCTGGTAAGCAGCTTTTATTTTTAGGATGGAAATTTTTCAGGAGAGGAGGGAGGCTTCTGCATGCATGATGTGGAATAGCGAGGGGTGGGGTGGGGGGGGAACCATTTGCTGCACACAGACAAGCTGCATAGGGGCCAGGGCAGAATCCCTTTTGTTGTTGAAGACCCTCTTGCTCTTCCCAGGTGACCCACAGCAGCGAGATATCTTCCAGGATCAACTCCTGTGGAAAATGTTCGGAGAGTGTTCAGTGTAGGTGCCCCCTGCAGCTGTTTGCTTTCCCCAACGCACAGAAACCCTGAGGACAGTACAGCCCTGAAGCAATTAGTCCCCCTTACTCACCATTTCGGGGCTCCTGTGGGTTGTGTGTGCTCTCTTTGGTATGGGAAAATTATGCCATTGTGAATGTTACTCCTTCACTGTGTGGGAATAACTGTCTGAGATATAAACAATGCTGCCTCTGTTAAGTGTTGCCTTTTTCGCCTTTCCACAAGCAACCTTGTGTTCTGGGCTGCCTGTGTTATCAACAGCTCAAAGACTCCAAAACCACCGGAAGAAGCTGTGAAAAAGCAAAGAAGACCTGCTGCAAGGGGTTATGGATCACTCTGTCACAGAGAATCAAAAAGTGCAGGACTGGAGGGAAAGGGAAAGTAGGATCCGCCAGAAAAATGCAGCGGCCAGGAAGAAAAGCACAAAGCAGTTGATAAGCATCCTGGTGTGCCAAGCGGACTCTGTCCAGGCGCTTGTAGCCATGCAGGCAGAGCACTACCGTGCCAACCCCCCGCCCCCCATCCCAAAACTCTTTCCTTTGTGCCCCAATGTCAGCTCAAAACCCCCTTCCCCAGCATCCAGGTTCTTACCACCACCAGCTGCCTCCAGCACCTGTACGTTCACCAACCAGCCCTGAGAACTACCACCCTTACCCTCTGCACTCAACCCCCATCACCATGCAGTCTAGGCATCCTGAAGTGCAGCAGTCATTGCACAGCACTCCAGACAGGACATATTCAAACCTGTGACTGTACTGTTCCCCAGCCCACCTCCCTGCCCTTTTAGGTTCCCAAAATGTTGTATGTCTGTCAATAAAGTTATTTTCTTTTCAATAAATGAATTCCTGGCTTTGGAAACAGTCTTTATTAATGCAGAAAGTCAAAGATACCTTAGCCCAGGAAAGAAACAGGACTGCAAATCAGCTTAGGAAAAACAGATTCCTACTAACATTGTAACCACTGCATTTCACTCCCATGCAAGGCACCAAACATTACTGTTGGTTTTCAGCCTCAAATTCCTCCCTCAAGGCATCCCTAATCCTTGTAGCCCTGTGCTGGGCCTCTCTAGTAGTCCTGCTCTCTGGCTGTGCAAATTCAGCCTCCAGGCGTTGAACCTCGGAGGTCCATTCCTGACTGAATGTTTCACCCTTCCCTTCACAAATATTATGGAGGGTACAGCACGCGGATGTAACCGCAGGGATGCTGCTTTCCCCCAAGTCTAGCTTCCCATACAGAGAATTCCAGAACCCCTTTAAATGGCCAAAAGCACACTCCACAGTCATTCGGCACCAGCTCAGCCTGTAGTTGAACCGGTCCTTGCTCCTGTCAAGCTTCCCTGTATACGGTTTCATGAGCCAAGGCATTAACGGGTAAGCGGGGTCTCCAAGGATCACAATGGGCATTTCGACGTCCCCCACTGTGATCTTCCGGTCTGGGAAAAAAGTCCCTGCCTGCAGCTTCCTGAACAGGCCACTGTTCCGAAAGATGCGTGCATCATGCACCTTTCCAGGCCATCCTGTGTAAATGTCAGTGAAACGCCCACGGTGATCCACAAGCGCCTGGAGAACCATTGAGAAATACCCCTTCCGATTAACGTACTCGGATGCCAGGTGGGGTGGTGCCAGAATAGGAATATGCATCCCATCTATTGCCCCTCCACAGTTAGGGAAACCCATTTGTGCAAAGCCATCCAGAATGTCCTGCACATTCCCCAGAGTCACGGTTCTTCTTAGCAGGATGCGATTAATGGCCCTGCAAACTTGCATCAACACGATTCCAACGGTCGACTTTCCCACTCCAAACTGGTTCCCGACCGATTGGTAGCTGTCTGGAGTTGCCAGCTTCCAGATTGCAATAGCCACCCGCTTCTCCACCGTCAGAGCAGCTCTCAATCTCGTGTCCTTGCACCACAGGGTGGGAGCGAGCTCAGTACTAAGTCCCATGAAAGTGGCTTTTCTCATCTGAAAGTTCTGCAGTCACTGCTCATCATCCCAGACTTCCATAATGATGTGATCCCACCACTCAGTGCTTGTATCCTGAGCCCAAAAGCGGCGTTCCACGGTACTGAGCATTTTCGTGAATGCCAGAAGCAATTTAGCGTCATACACGTCAGGCGACTCGCTATCATCCGACTCCTCATTGCTTTGTATCTTAAGGAATACCTCAACTGCCAGATGTGATGTGCTGGCAACACTCGTCAGCATACTCCCCAGCGGTTCGGGCTCCATTTCCCACAGAAATCGCGCTGCACAGAAACCATTGAGAGAGTCAAGATGGCGCCAAACGTGGATGGAAAAACAGGGATTGCTGGGATGTGAAGCGATGCATCACGGGGCGTTGGGACAGGAAGCAGAATGACCTGCACCCTCTGCCCCCTTCCCACAACCCACGGTGCCAAAATGGGATGAGGTGCTCTGTGGGATAGCTGCCCATAATGCACCACTCCCAACACCACTGCAAATGTGGCCACACTGCGGCACTGGTAGCTGTCAGTGTGGCCACAGTCCAGCACTTTCCCTACACAGCTGTACGAAGACAGCTTTAACTCCCAGCGCTGCACACCTGCAAGTGTAGCCAAACCCTAAGATGAATGAGTTTTATTGGAATGGCATATCAGGGCTTCAGTAGAGAGAATAAATTCTTAGATGGGGAGGGAGCATAGGGTTTTGAATAAAATAGCCACAATCATTACAGCCTGAGGCTGTGGTTCGCAGATGTGAGTTACTGTTCTTTGCAGGCTCAGTAACTTGGGTGAGTACATCTGATTGTACTTCTATTCATTCCTTCCTTGTTCAGAGCACTCCAATATGTCCTGCTGTGCTCAGCTCCTACCCTTGTCCTACTAACATATGGCAAGAAAAGGAGGAAATGGCCACAGGCAATTGTGTGTAGAGGGGCTATGCTGTGGAATAGCTCTTTTGCAGAAGACTGCCACTGTGGAAATGTCTGTTACAGTATTGAGTACTTTTCCAGGACTGTACAAGTGTTGGAGGGCATGTTGTGATGACTCTTATTTGTATTAAAGTAGGGTCCATAGCCCTACTGTGATCAGATCGGGGCTTCACTCTATAAGGTGCTGTATAAACACCCAGTAGAAGGACAGTCTCTACCCTGAGGTAGTTCCTCTTTTCTCTTGCAGTGTCTGAATGGAGCTTCACAGCTTTGTTTGGCCTTAACTGCTCAGGACCCTGATCTTGTAAATAGTTATGATTTAGTTAACCTTACAATTGTGAGTAGTACTGTTGAAATCAATAGAAAGAGAGACTAGTCCAGTGCTTAGTGCTTGATCTGTGTGACCTTGGGCAAGTCACACGTCTACACAGCAATAAAACACCCACACCTGGTCTGGGTCAGCTGACTCAGGCTGCGGAGCTATAACATTGCAATGTAGATATTTGGGCTTGGGTAATCCCTCTAAGTAAAGTTTATTCAAGATGTGAGGAAAGTGACATGGAGTCTGTTAAGGAAGAAAGCTCTCTGCTGTTTCTTCACCCACTTGGTAGCTTAATAGCTTTGTTTACCTAATAAGTAAAAATGGACCTTTATTTTTTTTGCATGAAGACCGGGCTAGTCAGAGAATCAAACACACGTTCCTTTGTCTAAGGCAGACCCGTTTCCCAGCTCCCTGGTTTAAATACATTTTAAACATGCCTGGTTTAATCACACTTCAGTCATAATCCTAGCATATGTTCATAACTCTTAATACACACTGTGTATATGGCATCTTCTAAGAATATTAATGATCAATGAGTTATTAGTTTTCAGATGATACCTACAAAGCATATTTTGTGCAGAGTATTACAGTAGTGTGTAGGGTGTGAATATAGGGGTTCTTAGGGTCACAGTAGGCATTCACTGTTTTGCTATAGAATTGATCATATACTCCCACATTTGATCTGACTTGTCTAGAGACTAGTCCATTTCAAAAGACAATAGTTGCAGCAGTATTAGATATAGGATTCCTAAAAGCAAAACAACGTTGTAAAATTAACTAGAGCTCTATCCAGCTCATAGTGAAGAAAATGGAGGTTTTGGTAGTGATTTCAGTGGAAGTTAGATTGGGTCCTTACATACATTATTATCCAGTGTACTTTACCATCTCACAAATGCAGTATTGGCTGACCTAGATTTGGAGTCTGGAAACAAAGTTAAAAATCTATGAAAATGCACAGATCTCATTTTCAAAAGCAATTTCTTGACTTGCATGCAACAGACTTAAGCAGACATTTAAACAAACAAGGCTCACATGCTTTGCACTACAAGGGCATTTTAGAGAAGAGGTTCTCAAACAGTGGCGTCTGAAGCATTGATAGGCTGCGCAGTGCTGTCATATGGTGCTAATTCTTTACTTCTGCTGCTAAATTGCTCTAAAATACAGCTAAAAATGCATTTCTTTCCTAATATTACTGTTCTATATAAATAATCGCTATAGATGATCATAGCATATATCCATGGGCTGACCACTTCTTTCCATATTAATGCCAATCATGTACTGAATGGGAGGTGAGGTGTCTGAGACAATCTTACATTACCTTTCATGCTATGAAAATGTTTGTTTGAAAACCCATGACTTTTTTTTCCAGTTTTGTTCACTAACTGCACACACGATTTTCTTAATATAATAAACATGTATGGTTGGATAGTCAGGGAAATTTTCTATTTAATGCTGCCTTTTCCTGTCAATTCCTTATTTTTAAGGAAGAAAGCGTATTTGCTTTTAAAACATAACTGCGTCAGTGATCAAAATGCAACAAAACTGTGTCGGCAGTTGTATAATAAAGTTGTATAATAACAAATCAGTATACAAGTGCAGTGAAGGGCATTTTTTCTTTTTCAATAAACAGATTTGTTGTAGGCTTTCAAGGAGATTTATAAAAGTTAATGAGAAAATAACTTCAATATTATGATAAATATCTCAACTTCTTATTTAATTGTATTACCATAGCACCTAGGAGCTCTAGTCATGGACCAGGACCCCATCGTGCTAGGTGCTGTACAAACACAGAACAGAAAAACAGTCCCTGCCTCAAATATGAGACAGGACAACAGATGGATACAGACAGACCTATGGGCGAGTACAGAGAAACAGTGAGATAATATTGGTCAGCATGATAGTGGTCTATATCAGAGGTCAATACCCTTTGATATGCTATTTACATTAAGATAGCCCATATTATATAATGAATTTACATGTACCAGAAGAGAATCTTAAAATCAAATAAATGCTTTTATCTATACTTGAGGTACTGATAATTTTTCTTTGGACTTGAAACAAATATATCCTTGCAACTTTCTAAGGTTCAGGCAAACATCTTTATTTTTTGATAGGTCATGGTACCTTTCAGTGAATAAAATGAAAACCTTTACTTTAAGTTCTTACATCATGTTATTGGAGTGTCTTACAAGTTTAAACATTTTCCCCAATTATCTTGGGTATCTGAAGTTACTCTGCCATGTAACATTTCCTTACTAAATGAATAAAATAAATACACACTAAGTTATATGAAGTTTTTAACTTCAAAATAACATGCAATGAGATTTATTGTCTTTCTAATGAGCTCAAAGAGAGTTTCACTATTGTAGGCCAGCTGCTGCGAAAACTGTGTCCTCCCATGCTCATGATCAAGGCCTTGAATTTGATTTTTTTCCATGGGTAGCAAATGTAGAGAGTTGAGTATGATATGCTGTCCAGTACTGTGTATTGCTAAGTAGCTGCTGTGTTCTCAACTGACTGAAGCTGTTGATCCTGACAAAGCGCCACTGATAGGTATGATAAATTGCAGTAATCAGGAGATAACGAATGCATGTATCACTGTGGCCAAATCAGTCTAATAGACAAGGGTGCAGTCTTCAGGCTACCCATAGGTGCAAGATGGCACTCTTAGCAATTTGGTTATTTGGAGTATCAAGGAGTCCAGAAGGACCCCAAGACTTAACTGTCTTAATGACTGGAGAGCTGGTTCTTTTACTAGAGGAGGATGGTACGGATGTGGCAAATCCTTTTGAGCATCTCCCTCTCCCTATCAGCATAACCTCAATCTTGCTTGAATTCAGCTTCAGCCTACTATGTTAAACACTATATTATGCACACATTCTTGTATTGACACCATCTTGGTCCTCCTTGAAGTGTTTCAGGCAATTGACTGGGTAGGATTTTCATACCCAGTGCATAGACAATTCAGTTATCATATCAGTTGAATTAGCCATGTATCAAGTCTGATCAAACTCAGAGAAATACTTTTTTTTATAATGGAAGTGTCAAATACCTGTACTAACATGATGGTGAGCTGTGACAACAGAAGTGTCACTGTGATGGTCACCTTTTTAAAAACAAACTCTTAATTTTTGTTCTACCAAAAATCTGAAGGAAATGAGATTTAAAAATCTGATTTAAAATTAAGGGTTAAGGATTCAGCTTGAGCCACATACAAGCAAGGAAATTACAAGATGAGGTTGTTCTGGGTTTCTGTGCTTCTCCCCTCCCCCTTCAAATATTGTGTCGGGGTATAAGCTGCACAATGTTGATTTAAGTCAAACTGAGAGATTTAGTTAAAAGCTGCCCACCATTTGGAAATTTTACAGAGTTCTGATCTGCCAGCTGTATATTTACTGATTTCTTCATAATGCATTCCTGATGGGACAAAGAAGAACATTTAGGAGAGAGCCTCCTGATTTTGATTAGGTTCTTATTCTCTATTTCCATCAGGGTTAAGGAATAAAGGATCAACACAAACTGTAAGTTCAGTATTTAATAGATCATAAAGAGTTTATATATTTGTCAGCTGAATTGCCCTGCAATGTGCTCTGGCCATGTGTCAGAGGAAGTCTTATGTGAATTTGCTGTATGGATGAAATATCTCTGTTTGCTTTCAGGTCTTGAGTCTAATTTTAAGAACTTATAAAAATGGGCAGAATTTTCCTGGACCATATTGGTGGCACTCGTCTGTTCTCCTGTGCAAACTGTGATACAATCCTGACCAATCGCTCTGAGCTCATATCAACTCGCTTTACAGGGGCCACAGGAAGAGCCTTCCTTTTTAATAAGGTTAGTAAGAAATTAGATAACACGAGAGAGAGCTTCCTGCTTTTGAAAATCAGGTTTGTGGGAGGGCTAAGAATCGATCATCACACTAATGGTTAAATCTTGGATTCAGTTGACATCCTGCTGTTGTGATTTTTGTTTAAAGAGTGTTGTGTTTTTTTCTTTCTAACTTGCTCTTTAGGTCCTTGAAATTTCACCATAAAATGCCTAAACTATTGGAGTTAATGCTTGAAAGGCTACAGGGAGGATTGTGAATTTAGTATCTTGCCAAAGTGCATGCAGTTAAACTTGAAGTATTCTGGATTCTATAATGTAAAGTTCAGGTTGTAATAATACTTTTTATGCAGGGTTCCAAAGAGATTTACATTCATTTTTTGTCTAATCTATTCCAGATTTTTATACCATGCCTATTGCTATAATAGCTTTAAACTTCACAACACTATTGCAAGTGTGTAGATAAATACTGTGCCCATTTTACATGCAGGTATAGCGATGTACAAGTTGGTATCTTGACTAAGATTGCAGAGTTGGGATTGAGAATAGAATATGGCTCCCAGTTGGGTGTGGGGGGCGGTGTTGGTAAATATTTATGTTGAGACCAGGTTTTTTAGGCTGTGTCTGGTTTAATAACACAGATTTTCTGTGCTTTCTCAACAAATACGGCCAGGTAATCGGGTGTATTTTCTTGAAATTGACCATCAGCAACCAGACGTTGGTAACACTTTTTTTGTTAGCATAGTCCTCCCAGGTACAGGCAAGAAGTGTCTTCAGTTAGTTATACGTGGTTTCAGAAAGCACTGCTGTAATGTGTGCTGAGTTCTGTCAGTAGCACATATGTGCAAGTCTTCTTCCGTATACTGCAGGGGTTCTCAGACTATTGTACTGGTGACCCCTTTCACACAGCAAGCCTCTCAGCACAACCTCCCCTTATACATTAAAAACACTTTTTTATGTATTTAATACCATTATAAATGCTGGATACAAAGTGAGGTTTGGAGTGGAGGCTGGGACAGCCCGGGACCCCCCATGTAATAACCTTGTGTCTCCCTGAGGGGTCCCAACCCCCAGTTTGAGAACCCCTGGTATACTGCAAGTGTGTAAGGAAAGACAGCAGTACATCTGTCTTCATACTAGCCTAAAAAGTGTTGGATTTTTGGGTCCAAATTGTGTTTGTGAGAAACAGTTGAGTTTTGGCTAAAGTTTTATGATTGTTGATCTTTGCAACCCCAACTTGCATCACTATAAAGTATCAGATTATTTAAATAGAATCTCCATTACAATTGTCATAGACATTGTTACTTTTCAGCAAGTTATTTATACTAGTTCCACATGTTTAGTTACCTAAACAAGGTACAGGTGGATGTTTTTAACTGCTAGGATTAAGGAAAGGAAGGCATACACTTGTCAGCTCACTCAGTTTATCTTTCTCGAGGTGAGATTTTTCAAAAGCACTAAAGGGATTTAAGAGCACATGTCCCATTGACTTTTGTTGAAAGTCAGTGGGACTTATGCCTCTAAATATCATCTAAATTTTTTTTCCTGAAAACAGTTTTTAACTCTAATATTCCAGTGACTAAACTGGCTGATCCATTCCTGTGATCACACCCATTGCTAATAATGGGTTTGGTATCAAGAAATTACTTCTGACATCAAGGGGTTACTAAACCGGGGGTAGGCAACCTATGGTACGCGTGCCAAAGGCGGCACATGAGCTGATTTTCAGTGGCACTCACGCTGCCCGGGTCCTGGCCACCAGTCTGGGGGGCTCTGCATTTTAATTTAATTTTAAATTAAGCTTCTTAAACATTTTTAAAATGTTATTTACTTTACATACAACAATAGTTTAGTTATATATATTAGACTTTTAGAAAGAGACCTTCTAAAAACATTAAAATGTATTATTGGCACACGAAACCTTAAACTAGAGTGAATAAATGAAGACTCGGCACCCCACTTCTGAAAGGTTGCCAACCCCTGTACTAAACTGTTCCATTGTGAGTAGCTTTATCTAATTGCTATGCCTTAGTTGGGCAAACTAAATAATACTCCACTCTTAGGCTTTTTGTAGCAGGATCTCGCTGTGCTTCACAAACAGTGTAGGCTCAAGACACTCTTGTGAGGTAGATCTCTGAAAGCTCTGCCTTCATGGGCAGCAGAACTTTGGTAATTTCACCTGTTATGTTTCTGTGCCCAATATGCACAGTGCCACAGGCTCTTCACTTAGACGTTTTGTACTTTGACAGAGGTGCCTTGGATTTCCTAGTAACTGGAAAATGGCTTTAAGAGCCTTGCCTTCGGTAGGCTTAACCCTTCTTCTCCTCATCCCTCTTTTATTTTTCTCAGGTGGTAAATCTGCAATATAGTGAAGTTCAAGATCGGGTCATGCTCACTGGCCGCCACATGGTTCGAGATGTGAGCTGCAAGAACTGCAACAGCAAACTGGGTTGGATCTATGAATTTGCCACTGAAGACAGCCAGCGCTACAAGGAAGGCCGTGTTATCCTGGAAAGAGCTTTGGTACGAGAGAGTGAGGGATTTGAAGAGCACGTTCCATCCGATAATTCCTGAAGAGATGTCAGCATCTTTTCTGGTTTTCTTCAGTGAAACTCAAAAAATAAAAAATAAAATAAAAAAACAAAAAAATTCTACTTGTATACACTGTCACCTTAGCATCAGAGTTGGATTCATTGAACTATGGACTGGGAAAGATTGTGAGAGAATTTCAGATGGAAACTTCCTTTCTTCATTTAATTTTTACTTTTCTCCCAACAGCTGTTTGTAGAGAATGTTGAACAGATGCTGTAATTTTTTTTTCTCCTTTGCATTTACATCTCTTAGATCTGAGATTGTATCTACAGCTAACAGTGGGCTGAATGGAAAATAATCTGGATATATCTTTTTGTTAGAGAAATCATTGATTTTTAGTTCATATAAACTGATATATCAATAGAAAATTATTTTAAGTCGAAAGGTGTTTTTTAATTTACTTTCCAATTTTTGATCTAAGTTTTTAACTTTTTTTACCCAGTCCTTTCACCAGATATACTAGTTTAAGAAAAGAGATCTGAATTTGTGACGAGTGCAAAAGGTTCAGTGTTGGTACGGCTTGTGCTGGCCATTGTGCCATATTCTTGTTGAGGTTGATCGGTAGCACAGAGCCCATTCTTTCTTGTCATTCTTGACCCAAAGATGTCACCAGTCCTCATATATTTGTATAGTCCCTTTCACCATATAATTGCGATTAGAAGCTATTTTTGAAATGGGGCAAAACTGCTTGGCTTTTTTTCTTTTAACTGATGTAACTTATAAGCATAGTAATAATCTAAAGTAATAATTATCTGTTTAGTCTTGTGTTGCTTAAAAATCAGAAGCTGTTTGTAATGCAGGGGTTTACTGAGTAACTACTATTGCAGTAGTGAATGTGTGTTTTTTTTTCTTTTCATCTCTTTACTAACCTCATTAAGTAGACAAAGCTATTGCAAATCTTAATTCTTGTTCAAATGGCTTTCTTTTTTAACCCAAAACTTTGTGTTTAAAACACAGCTACAGGGGAGGAGGAGGAGAATGCTAGCATGTGCATTTATGCATACAGCATACAACCTGCAACTTTTTTAAACTGCTTGTTTTCAAATGCTGCTTCTGGTATTGAAACTCTTATCTATCTCCAAAATGTTGTTGCATCTTTCTATTGTGATGTTACACCTTTTGTCTTTCTGATGAGCAGAACAGGCTTGCCTGGTTGTAATTACTGACTTGATTCCTGCTTCCTTCCTGTAGAAGTCAACTATTTTAAGATATTGAAATGTTACTTACTTCTTGGCAAAAGTGTTTTCCATTATCTTTCTTAAGGGTGCCCAAACATTGTGACTTGGAACCACACTGACAACTTGCTAAGAGCCCAATGGCTGCACCTAATTTGAATGTTAGTTATGTACTGTTCTTTATCAGAAATAAATATGCATAGATATAGTTTCTGCCTGAATTTCAATTTTTGTTAATCAGCAACTAATGTTTAACTCCACTAACAAGCAGTGTCAACAAAACAAGGCATCCATAGGCCCTATCTCTGTATCTGAAACAGCAGACAGGAGGGTGGGGGGGTCATATTCCTGAGGGTTCCTTTGGCCACTGGGCTGTGCTTTGGCCACCCCGTGACTTAAATCTGTCACCTATTAACTTAAAAGTCGCTTTACTATAGAACTACGTCGCTTAGCGGGAACAGAATGTAGATTCACATACCAGAACTATTTTGAATCAAGGTACATAAAAGTAGTGTAACTTGTGCCTCAAGTGAGTCAGCTCTTCATGAGCCCAAAAATCACCGTTGGAGTGATTCTCTGCAGTACTCTTTGTGTCCTTTTGGTGTTACAGTACAATAAAATGTGCGTGATCCTGAATTGTCTCCCACCAGTCTCTTGTTTGTTTGTTTTTTTACTTTTTGATTATTTGCAAAATTCAGTTTAGCAAATGACTGCGGTTCCACAATATGAGATAACAAGAAATGGTTCAACATCTCAATAAGAGCACAGCCAAGGATTACTCATGGTTTAGCACAGTGGTTCTCAATGTACATGCTGCTTGCAGCCCAGTCAGCACACGTGTATGGCCCATGTGACATCCTCAGGGCTGTAACTAGGATGGAGTGGGAGGGGCACCGGCCCAGGATGCGGTGTGGTGGGGGCATGGGGCAGTACAGGATCAGGGCTGGCCCATGGCATCAGTCCCAGCAGCATCAGTGCCCCCCAGCAGGATTGGGCCTAGCAGCATCAGGAGGTGGGCAAGGTGCTTAGCGCCCCACCGTGCAGGATTGCAGGTCCAGTGATCCGAGCTGGAGCAGGCTCCCTGGCACTAGGACTGTGGTGGGCAGGACATGCTGTATTGTTGAACTTCCTGCAGCCAAGGTAGGAGACTAATGAGCACGGGGAGGCACTGCAGGGTGCAGGCAGTGCACGGGGGAGAGATTCTATGTGGGGGGGACTGGTAGCTGGGGGCAGTCCTTAGATGGAGGGGTTGAATCCTGTGGGGGTAGTCCTTTGGGGTGCTGGGTGAAGTTGCTGAGGGGTAGTACCTAGGTGGGGGACGGTGCATGGGGGGCAGTCCTGAGTTGGGAATGCATGCTGCACTGGGCAGGGCTGCCCATCTTTGCAGGCAGCCTCTGCAGCCATGCTCTCCAGGTACTCAGCCCAGCCACAGCTCAGTGAGGGTGGCAATTCACCAGGCCATGCCACCCTGACAAAAATTTTTTTATAATGTTTTTGACTTATTTTGCTAGTTTAAAATGCTTTTGGTAGACATTTGCCCTGTGGAAGTGAAAAGTACTATATTGATTTGAATCATATTGCTGTCATATAACAAATACTAAACCTATAATAATAATAAATGGAGATATACCTATCTCACTGAATCCAGTCCCCTGCTGTCACTAGCAGGATCCAGTACTGATTTTGCCCCAGATCTCTAGGTGGCCCTCTCAACGATTGAACTCACAACCCTGGGTTTAGTAGGCCAATGCTCAAACCACTGAGCTGTCCCTCCCCCTACACTCTTCTTTTGTAGATATACAGGTAGTATATATGTATTGTGTGTCTGCAGCCTGTAGGGGACAATATATGATTAGCATTTTGTCCCTGTCCCAGTAGATTGAATGGAAAATCTTACTTCTACAACTCATCAGTGATTAACAAAGACAAGAATTTGCCACTTGATTTTAAACGTTAATGACCAACAAAATATTTTGTATTGTTCTTTGAATCCCAAGCTAAAACTTTATTATGTATCTTAATTAGAATGGCAAAGATTCATCTTTAGAGCACCAAGGAGCGTGAGGTAATACCTTTTTTCTGGACCAACTTCTGTTGGTGAGAGAGACAAGCTCACAGGGAGCTCTTCAGGTCTGGGACTACAACAACAACTAAGCTTCATCTTTGTCAAAACATGACTGTCTTATCTGGGAGGGTTAGGAAACAGCATGCTATAGATCTATGGATGGAAAATCATGGCATTTTAATTCAATTAAGTTTTCAATATCTGCTCAAAAAAGATAAGGAATTTACAGCTCACCAAGAATTACTTACAAGCCAGTGTTTTTTGTTCCTCTAAGCATTGAAAATTAACATAGGAGACAGAAAGGAAAGAGGTTCATATGCACCTGATTCCTTTAAGGGAAAGAATTGGAGCAGATACTTTACACTGTATCCATAATCCCACATAACAGCCTTTCTGTCCTATGAGAGAACTCCCAGTAAGTCTAAGATAACTACCTGCAAATCTGGAACTGTAAGAGTAAGTCAGACTACAATATGCCTTTAAAACAGAGCTTGTACTGGGAATAGCTTTTGCTTCTCTCTTTGAATTGCAGGAGGGAAAAATTTTTTTTTAACTCTGTTTAAACTTGCTGATTTAGGGGAAGCTATGAAAAGTAAGTTGCCCTGAGTAACATGGAAACAGGATCGGGTAGAGAAATAGTGGCTGTTAATTCAGAAGTTTCTGCCTAGTCTATACCAGCCTTCACACTGTGGAATGCAAAAATCAGTATGCTCACTTTTTTCATGTAATTCATACTCAAAAGCTCTGTTAATGAAGCTTCCCTCAGGTGGCTAAATTACAGTTCAAGCTGGTTGGTTCTTAACTTTCTAGGCCAGTGGAATTTTGAATGTGTTGTAGAGAGTGGATGCATATTTGCAATCATCCATGCCTGGAGGTAACAATGTTCTCTATACAGTAAGTAGGGTTGACACCAAAGAGGTATTCACTACTAACAGGGAAACGTGAGACCGCCTCAACCTGATGGTTCCTATGCCTGCACTGGCTCCCAATCCAATGTAGGATCTATTTAAGGCCACTAATGTACAGGGTCTCTCTTCTGTTGGGTGATTTACCACAACTGCTGTGATTCTCAGGGATACCAGGAAATGAGTGTGTTTACTACTCTGAAACTCTGAGCAGCTGGCCTATGCCTTTTGGCTCTCAAACACAGTGTGCTGGTTCAGCCTTGAATGAGAAAGCAGCTACAAAGAGGGAGTGATTAGCTCTTGTATTCTTCAAGTAGGCTCCCCAGGGGAGCTCCACTCTAGTGTGCTTGAGCCACCTGTGCCTTTGATTGGAGATTTCTCATTGCAGTGTCCATTTAGCCTGTGCATGCATGTTACTCAGTCATGTGCCTCATGCCATTGTTATGTAGCGCTGCATGGGCAAACTTCCCTCAGTTCTTTTCAAGTGCCTCAGCCTGAAGTGGACCTCTGGCATTTGTCCATGTTGTTTTACCTCAACTGTGCCCTAGTCTTTATTCTAGTACTTTTTATAGTAGTTCTTAGCATTAGCCAGTAATTAGTAAGTAATAGCAGTCTTTAGATTCCTACTTTTTTGGGGAAAAAATAAAATTGTGTGTGATAGCTATGATAACCTCCCAGTGAACTAGAACTATCTTATGCTCGGTTCTCCTGGTTTCAAACATTGTCTGTTGTGCTGGGAGGCAATCCTGGTGAGCAATGGATACTGCCGGTGCATCCATTGCTTCAGGGAGTCTCACGTTGCCTCGAAGTGTAACTTCTGTCTGGTGTTGAAATCGAGAGCCAAAAAACAGGGAGATCAGATTTTGTCCATTCATGATAGAGAGTTCGCTGCACCCAGCTTCTGACCCAGCCCAGGGGACCCACCCCAGTACATTGGTCTCTGAGTAAGTCTGCTGCTTCCACTGTCTCCAAGATGCACTCTTCGAAGGTCCAAGAGGGAGAGCCAAGATTCCTTTCATAAAACTTCCAAAGATGGCCCCTCGAGTGCTCGAGATAGAGAATCTATCTTAAAAAAAAAAAAAATTGCGGTCTCCAGTAACCCCAGCAACTTCAGCACCTTCTGTTCTCCAATCCAGTACCCATGAGGGCACCACTAAACTGAAAGACTGCAAAGTCTGAGACCTGGGGGATCGTTGATAATATCGGTGGACGAAGGAGACAAGAAGAGCTCTTCCTCTGTTCACTTGGTACTGAAGAAGCCCACTCAGGCTCCAACCACACTTACCTCAGAACAGCCAAGAGTCACGATACTATCAGCTCCCTCAACCACTATCACTTTGGTGCATGGCATGGACTTGGTACTGACAGCATGCTCAGTACTGCAAGAGTTTTGTTTTCCCTGAGACCTGACTATACCTGAGAAGTCCGGCTCACCACTGCTTGGCTCCAATGTATTTTCAGTAATGGAAATATTAAGATCTCTGGAAATTTGCCCAGGACCGACAACTTCACCTCCATTTTCTTCTTGTGCTTCACCATTTCACAGTGAATTGGAGGAAGAGGATTCTGATGAAAACCTTGCCTCAGTCTTCCAAATATTAGTACAGGGTTCTCCTCTTTATCCTATAAACTAGAGGCCCTTTTCAGGAGTCTCTGAAGGACAAAGCTGGAGTCATCCTAATACTTCTGACCTGGCCCAGATAAACATGGTTTCCTTAGCTGATACAGCTGGCTGTTTATTCACTGATCACTCTCCAGGCCATTCCATATCTACTGTCCCAGGAAGGCAGGAAGATTCTTCACCCCAATCTCAGAGTTCTTTTTCTCAAATCGTGGCTGGTCGATGGCTCATGGGATGAGAAACAATCTGCTCAGCAGAGTAAAAAGAATATTGTTACACAGCAGAAAATGGTCTGTTCTTCTTGGAGTGATTGCTCATGTCAGTTCCAATCAGGTATGCACGTGCAACATGCACGGCAGTGGGAAAATTTTTCCCCTTGTAGAATCCGTCGGGTTGGCCTGGGCGTCCTCTGGGGCACACGTTCATGGCACTCAGTATAGGGCCTACTGACCTGCCACTCCCTTGGTTCTTTCTTTCCGCCAGTAACGGTTAGCCAGAACGCCTTTGGCTCTTGCCTCAGCAAGCATGTTTTGGCAGTGTCTTATCTATGTGTATATAGTTGTTAAATAGTGAGCTGTAGCTGTAGTAGTTATTTAGTGGTAGATTAGTTCTATAAATTTTCTTTGGGGTCCCCCCCCCCACTCCCTACAATGCTCTCCCAGCAGCAGGGTATGCCGCGATCCCCTGGGTTTAAAGCCTGCAAGGACTGTGGCAAGTGTATGCCCAGGAGCGAAACGGCACACTTTGTGTCTGAAGCGTTTGGGGGAGAGCCACCTGAAGGAGTGCCGCAGGATCTGCAGGGGGTTTTGCTGGAGAACCCTTAAAGACCAGGAGCAGCACCTTAAGATCCTCCTGAGGAGGCCACAAGCTGTCTGCAATTGGACCCTGGCTCGACAGAGCCGACTCTGAGCACCTCCTCCTTGGTGTGAAGTGCACCAGCGGCACATGAGCCGGTGCCGAGAAGGACTCCTCTACAGATCCTCGGCACCGCCACAGCTCTGCCAACAAGATGCAGGCCACAGAGAGGCACCAGTCTCAATCTCCGGTGCCCCAGAAGAAAAAGAGGCTGGAGAGGGGCTACTATCCCCCGGCCAATCCTAAAGAGCCTGTTGCCGTGAGACCCGAGTCGGGCCATGCCTCTGCCCCACTACCTACCAGGGTCGTGTCGACTCCTGCCCCCTTGGAGGCTCAGTGGAGTCCGGACCCCCACCGCTCTCTGGCCCAACAGAGCCAAGAGCTGCAGCTGCCCTCCATGCCAGAGGCATTTGAGGCTGCTCAGGACTTGCTGGAGCTCACACTGCCATCTTCCTGCCCGAGACATGACAAGTCTCCGGTGCTGATTCCTCCACTGGTACCATCAAGGGGCAAGCCAGCAATGATGGCGCGGCACTCCTCGTCACCTGCGCATCATTCCCCAGCACGGGCTGCCCACGTGGGGGAGCTGCACTGGTGCCCCACCCACAGCACTGATCACCAGCGCCTCTGAGCACCCCTCCTCCATGGTCATCCTATTTGGAGTCATCGGAGGAGGACTTGTATTCTCCAAGCAGCAGCAGGAAGTCCAGCTCCTTGTGACTGCCAGCCCTACCCCACGCCATGACTGGGTCAGTGGCAGGCTCAGACCCAGTAGCCCTTCTGGATGCCCTGGTCATTTCACCAGACCCAGGGACAGAGCCAGGGGTTGCACTCCAGATCAGCATCGGTGGCCTCGGCGTCCTTTGTGCAACCACAAACAGTGGCAGCCCCAAAAGTATCAGCGTTAGCAACGACCCAGTCTGCAGTTGGGGCTCCAACACCTGTGGCATTGGCACCAGTGGCACCCTCAGCACCGATGCTTTCGGCACCGATGTCTGTGATATTCTTGGCACTGAAGTCTGCAATATCCACTGTACCGGCGGCTCCGACTCCATCTGCAGTGTCTGCACCATTCCTCCTGGTGCTCACAACACGAGGGTATCGGGCACCGCGAGACTGTCTTGGACCAAGGGTAGTGAGCAGAGCCTACTACCTGCGGGGTTCTCATCTTTGTCCTCCCCGGACAAGGTGGTGGCAGGCACAACAATGGCCCCGGCCTTGGAAGATAGCAGGGTCTTGCTGCAACAGGTGGCACAGAACCTGGGCATCCAGGCGAAGGAAGTGGTAGAGGATGTCGACCTCAAAGTGGACATCCTCACCCCCTCCAGGGGCCTGCCTGCAATGCCTTGCCATCGATCAAGACCATCAGTGATACCGCCAAGACTTCATGGCAGACCCCGGCCTCCTTTCCCCCCACGGCAAAGAGGAAAGAGAGATGGTACTTCATACCTTCCAAAGGGTATGAACATTTGTATACCTACCCCCCGCCAGACTCCCTAGTCGTGGATGTAGCCAACCAACACAAGCACCAGGACTACCAGGGGCCCTCCCCGAAAAACCGAGGCTTCATCAACAGCATTCCTGGCACATGTTCCAACCCAGGAAATATGCAGAGCAGCAACGTGGTCCTCCATTCATACTTTCACATCACATTATGCAATTACCCAGCAGGCCAGAGATGATGCAGCCTTTGGTAGAGCAGTGCTCCAGACAGTGAACATTTAAATTCTGACCCCATCTCCAAAGCTTAGGCTTGAGAATCACCTGATTGGAATTGAAATGAGCAATCACTTCAAGAAAAAATGGTTACTAACCTTGTAAGTGTTGTTCTTCAAGATGTGTTCTCATGTGCATTCCAATACCCACCCTCCTTACCCCTCTGTCGGAGTAGCCAGCAAGAAGGAACTGAGGGAGTGTTGGGTCAGCAGGACCCTATATTGAACACCATGAAGGCACAACCTCAGAGGGTGCCCAGACCTACCCAATGGGTAGCTGCTAGGGGAAAACTTTTCTGGATGTCGTGCACGCAACGTGTGCACACACCTGACTGGAATGGACATAAGGAACACATCTTGAAGAACAACAGTTACAAGAAGGTTAGTAATCATCTTTTCACTATACATACTCTCAAAAATGGACAAGATTTGTCTGTTGGTGTGATCTCAAACATACTCTACTGACAACCTCATCGCTGTCAGATATACTGGACTGTATTCTATCACTCTAAAGCTCAGGGCTGTTGTTGAACTCCATTAGAGTCCATGTAGCAGCCATCATGGCTTTCCATGCTCCAGTAGTTATTCTGTTTTTGCTCACCCAACAACAACGAGGTTCTTCAAGGGGGCTTGGAAATCTCTTTCTGCCAATGAAGTGTCATATGCCAATTGTGGACCTCAATCTGGTTGTTAAATGTCTTACAAGACCACAGTTTGCTCCCTTTATCCATGAAAACAGCATTCCTGATAGCCATCACATTGGTGTGACGGGTTGGGGAAATAGGGACCCTTATGGCATATTCCCTTTTTGCAGTATTTTTTAAGGATAAGGTCACATTATGATCGCGCCCCAAATTTCTAACAAAAATTTCCTAAGAATTCTATATTAACCAATCCATTCACCTACCAATTTTGCATCCTGAATCTCACCTCTATAGAGAAGAGGCACTATTACACACCCTTGACATCAGGAGATCCCCATTTTCTATCTTGATAGGACTAAACTCTTCAGAAAGACTTCCAAATTGTTTCTTTTGCTCGCAAATAGAACATAAAGTTCGGCAATCTCTAAACAAAGACTTTCCAAGTCACTGTCCGACTGCCTTAGTTTTTGCTACAAATCTTGTAATCAGAGGGGACACGTTGGGGAGCGGGCAGGGTTGGCTCTCCCCCCAGATTTGCTGCTTGGCTTGTACTGAGCATGCTCAGTAACACTGCTGAAGCCTCTGTCCTCACTCCACCCTGTCTCTCCCCCCGCCTCCCCCACGTCCACTGTCCAGGTTGCCTCTGCTTGTAACATTCAAGCACATTTAGGACTTATGAACTCATTCTGTGAGGTCCATTTTCATCTCTACAGCCTTTCTCAGAAGTGTTCCCAGCATTGAAATATGTACAGCTGCAACTTGGGCTTCTGTACACACATTTGAACATTATGCAGTAACTCATGACTCTGCTTCCAATACTGTGTTCAACTTGGCTGTACTTTCTTCCACACTGGACTCAACTCCAAAGCCCCCTCCACCTTAGAGGGAACTGATCAGTAGTCACCTCGAGTGGAGCACTCACAGGGACACTACTCGAAGAAGGAGTTACTCACCCCGTGTGGTAATTATGGTTCTTTGATGAATCCCCATCGATGCTCCTCTAACCACTCTCCTTCGGATGTCTCTGCTATAGGGCTTTGCTGTAGAGAAGGAAGTGAGGGCAGTTAACCCATGCAGTGCTATATAGCAACTCTGAGGCAAAAAACTGAGTAACATGCATGGGCCGAACAGACACTGCTATGAGAAATCTCTGATCAAAGGCACAAGTTGCACAAGTGCACCTAGAATGATGCACCCATGGGGTTGGGGGATGGGGGGTACATCTCAAAGAACTGTAGTTACTGCACAGCATGAGTAACCATTTCTGTGCTTCTTTGTCTCAGCTTTCTTGGTGACACTGCCCTAGTAAGGAGTTTTGTAATCTTGATACCTGTTCAATGGGAATTGGGCTAAGACCATTAACTTTTCTCCTAGAAACAAGCCAGGAGCCTGCAGCTAGTTTTCCTGTTTGTGCCCATTTTGTATCAGTAGTGCCCTAGCTTATATGGGTATTGTGATGGTTTGGGGCATCTGTGTACAGCTGATGAATTCTGATTAATGAACTTTATGTATAACTGTATTCCTCAGCGTACTGAGTCAGATTGGCCCCAGATCAATTAAAAGCATAGTTAACATTGAATGACTTTGCCATGGCAGAACAATGTATATGCTAAAGAGACTGGCCCAGCTAACGGACGCTGGTTCTGCTCAGGTTGCCTGTGTAGTAGCATAAACTGCTCCCTGGCAGAATTTTCTCATGTGACAGTTGCAGTTTGTGTTGCTACACTTGCAGAGAGTTGGGGTTGGAGAAGCATGGGAAATTTCCCAGCAGAAAAGGGAAACAAAGAGAGGTCTTAGAAGCTGCTGCTGAAAAAGGACCTTGCTCTTTGAGCTCGGGTGAACCAGTTGAGTGCTTCCTGAGCAAACCAAGGCAAGATCAGCATGGATTAAACAGCTGAGGAATCAATGCAGGTGCTGTTCATTTCAATTTCAGGGCACAGTTGCAAGATGAGATGAGGAGGAAGAGTGAGAGTCTGTGTGTGGCTGGCTAAAGGGTGGCTTTGACCTGAGGAAACAATGACTGGATAGTCAGCCCTCCTGGACAGAAAACCATAATGTGGTGTTTTTCTAACTGCACCCTGTGAAGATGAGAATGGAGAGGGGCCACTGTGTCTTGTGCTCATTTACAAAAAACTTAAATCCTGGCAAAAGAAAATAACTTTGTTTTGTTTGTTCAGTGAGCTACTCTTACTCACTGCTGCTCTGTGACAGTAGCCCACCCATAAATATGCTCTGAGTCCCTCTTGGGTTCCAGATGCCATATTCATTTGATGGTTCATTATTTATAATTGGTACAGCTCTGAGGTACAGTTGTTATTTAGGGAACCTATGTAATATAACCAAGGTTGCTGATTGGTCTAGCCTTCACCACAACCTCAGGTGAAGCTGTTCGTGACCTCACCCCTCTCCCTCATCCTGTCACACAGGGTTTCCCAGGGGGAGACTACACATACTCTAACCTTGCTTGCCTACCTACCTTTTGCTATTTGCAAGTAAGATTGCTCATAGCCTTACCTGACACCTTCCCTCCCAGGATCTTCAAGAGGAGGGTATTTCCTGGTATCCCACCCCCAGTCTATTAAACTGTAGGATCTTCAGGGAAGTGTACTAGACCCAAGCCCCAATGTTACGCTGCAGGGTTGTTGCAGAAGAACTCAGATATTATGGTAAAATGACAGGTTTCAGAGTAGCAGCTGTGTTAGTCTACGAGGTTAATTAATTAAGATGAGCTATTATTAGTAGGAGTAAAAAGCTTTTATAGTGATAAGACAGTTGAAATGGGCAGGGGGCATTGCTGGCACATGATGGCATATATCATATTGGCAGATATGACTCGTTCACCTGCACATCTAAGGTGCCACAAGTGTACTCCTGTTCTTTTTGTGGATACAGACTAACACGGCTGCTACTCTGAAACTTCCCATGTAGTGCTGATCAGCAGGGGCTCCCAGGCTGCCTGCAGACCCTGAATTTTGAAAGAGAGGTGACTGCTGGCACAGCAGTTTCTACATGGGCCCTTCAGCTTTTACATTCACTTTCCCCCTTGGTCCAAAGTAGCTAAAATTTGTAGCCAGCCATAAAAAACATTTGAAATAAACAGACTTCCTGGTGTTCGGCTGAGAAGTGACTCTGGAATGAGGCAGAAACCAGCCAGCAGATGGTGCAGAGCTTGAAAGCGAAAGTGACCTGGAAGAGAAAGGAAAACACGTTCCGAGACAGCAGTGGGCGAAAAACTTACTTATGTAGACAGACTGCCAGGGAAATCTTTGTTTGGCGCCGGGAGGATTTCACACACAAGTCACTTGCACTTTCCATGCTGAAGAAAGTTCTAAAGGTAAATGTGTAAATTTTCTGTCTGGCTTGTGCAGAAGTGAGATTAGATCCAAGCAAAGCAAGGGGTCTGAGATCTCGTCTTTTTCTTAAAATGCTCCTAACAGGCTTAAGATCCTTTAGAGCAGGGGCGGGCAAACTTTTTGGCCTGAGGGCCACATCAGGTTTTGGAAATTGTATGGAGGACCGGTTAGGGGAGGCTGTGCCTCCTCAAACAGCCAGGCATAGCCCGGCCCCTGCCCCTATTCCCCCCACCCTGCTTCTCACCCCCTGATGACCCCCCACAGGACTCCTGTCCCATCCACACACACCCTGCTCCCTGTCCCCTGACTGCCCCCTGCCACCCCATCCAACCCCCGCTTCCTGACTGCCCCCTGGGATCCTTGCCCCCATTTAACTCCCCTGTTCCTTGCCCTCTGACCGCCCCGACCCCTATCCACACCCCAAACTCCCCTGCCCTCTATCCAGTCCCCCCTGCTCCCTGCCCCCTTACTGTGCTAACTGGAGCACTGGTGTCTGGCAGCACTACAGCCGCACCATCTGGCTGGAGCCAGCCATGCCACAGCGCAGCACTGAGTCAGGCCGGGCTCTGCAGCTGCTCTGCTCGGCCGCCCAGAGCATTGCGCCGGCAGTGTCGCACGCTGAGGCTGCGGGGGAGGGGGAACAGCAGAGAAGGGACTGGGGGTATCCCCCAGGTCAGGAGCTCAGGGGCTGGGCAGGAGGGTCCTGCCAGCCGTAGTTTGCCCACCTCTGCTTTAGAGAAGCAGAGCATGATCATTTCCAGTTCTGGTTAGAATCCTCATCCATTGAGAAGGTGGGGAATGTAGATATAGAACTAAGTTTCTGGCTTTGAGAATGAAGAGTACTTGTGGCATTTTAGAGACTAACAAATTTATTTGGGCATAAGCTTTCATGGGCTAAAACCCACTTCATCGGATGCATGCAGTGGAAAATACAGTAGGAAGATATATATAAACAGAGAACATGAAAAAATGGGTGTTGCCGTACCAGCTATAACAAAACTAATCAATTAAGGTGGGCTATTAGCAGCAGGAGAAAAAAAAAACGTTTGTAGTGATAATCAGGATTACCCATTTCCAACAGTTGACAAGAAGGTGTGAGTAACAGTAGGGGGGGAAATTACCATGGGCCACTCTTTCTGGCTTTGGTGCATTTCCCTAGCTGGAGTGCATTTGTGCTTCAAAATGTGCTGTGCTTTCTGCTGTGCATCAGTAACTTGCGTAAGAGAAGGCAAAAACTGAAGATGGGTTTGTGCTACAAAGTTCAGTACAGGATTTTGGTTCAGTCCAGGGTAGAGACAAGAGCCCTGTCATGACATTCAGCTACGGGGGTGTTTAGATCTGGGGTTTTGCTCTGGGACCATCTCTAGCCTCTGCATTAAATAATGTAAAATTTGTTAAGTCTCGAATGCAGTAAGTCTGTTCAGTTTCTTGGCTTTCGCTGTACAGATTGGATGTCACAGTTCTTCTGATCTCATGATAAATATCGCAGCAGGTATGTAACACTGAAGAGGGCTGCTCCTTTCCTGTTCAGAGACTATACAGCACAACAGCAAGCACTAATCTATCCTGGTGACTGACTGTAGCACTTACACTGAAATGAGCTTGGGGATGACCTATTCTAATTCTTTCAAGAGTCTGAAGATTGTATTCCAAGCAGAAGCTTAGGGCCACCCCAGAAGGAGAGTGCAGAGGGAAGGGGAGGAAGGAGAATGTTATGGTTCACGGCCATATCTTGGTCCCTGTGCATAGCCCAAACAAATGGGATTGTGCAGAGGAGCTGTGCAGGATGATGCAGGTATCACCTTTAACCCGGAGGCAGGGCCTTTGCTGTAGTGTCCTTGGTCTGTTAAACTACCTCAGGTGGGTTTTGGCCAATATATCCTTCTCCACCCTCCCTACCCTCGGATCTGCTTTGGAGGCCTGTGCACAGCTGTGCCCTAGCTGCTAGGCCCTGTAATAGAGCGTGCTCTGCATACTTTTCTCGAATACAAGTACAAAGATACAGCTTGGCTGCTGAGGGACACATCAGAGGGGGTGGATGGATGGAAAACAAAGTGATTTCGTTAATATTTTTATTCTTTCATTTACTCTGTATTCAGATCCCTTTTCAGTATAAATGAATATAATTATTCTTACTGCTACTTGCATTAATTCTGCTAAACATATGGAATCTAGGAAAGGATCATGTTTATCCAGCTTTTAACAACTCTGTAGAATTAAGGATTTGTTGTTTTGCCATGGAAATATGATAAACTGACTTTTGACCTTTCCCAGCAGAGTCAGCTGCAGGGAAGTTAGTGTCTGAAACACTTTGGGCCTGACTCTTTTCTCACCCCTCACAGGTTTTACACTAATGTAGCCCATTGACTTCAGTGGAATTATTCCTGGTTACCAGCAGCATGTGAGGAGAATGTGTCTTCAGCTTTGTTATTTTGAGGAAATAAAACTCTGCGGTTGCTGAGCTGGCAAATTTCATTTTCCTTTGACGTTCTTTCCAGTGCTGAAAGCACGCATCTCGTGACCTGTATGTTAAGTGGCTGTTTCTTGGATGCACATGCTGGTTCTCTCCAGTGAGTTGTGTGTGAATCTCGCTGTATTATCTCAGCTGTAATTTTTCCTCCCCTCCAGCCCCAATCAGATTTTTAAAGGAGTGACCAAGGTTTCCCACAGATTATAAGAATTCAGCACAGCCTCTTTTCCTTCTTATAGAATTGGGATAAAATCAGAATCTGATCTGAGGCCACAGGACTGGTGGTTCAGATAAAATAAATCCTGAACCCAAAGCACTCAAGATTTATTTTTTGGGCAGACTACCCAAAGGAAAACCAGGCTTCTCTGCTCACTCTGACCATAGAGTCATACAAATGAAGAGCTGGAAGGGACCTCAAGAGGCCCTCAAGCCTAGCCCCCCTGTGCTGAGAGCAGGACCAAGTAAACCTTAGACCATCCCTCACAGGTGTTTGTCCGACTTGTTCTTAAAAATCTCCAAGGAAGTTAATTCCACAGCTTCCCTTGGAAGCATATTCCAGAATTTACTATCATTATTGTTAGAAAGTTCTTCCTAATAGCTGACCTAAATCTCTCTTACCCCACTGATACTCCAGCCCAAGGGAGGCTGACTTAACTCCGGCCACTGCATTAGCCCTGGGGCCACTGCTCCAGGGGCCTGGGGCCAGTCAGCTGCTCCGGCGGTTCAAGGGTCGCTGTTCTGCTGGCCCTGGGGCTGACTACTGGCCAGCTGCTCTTGTGGCAGGGGCTGACAGCCGCTGGTCCAGCACTTTGGGGGCTGACCCACTCCCGGCCACTGCTTCAGCCCTTGGGCCACTGCTCCACCAGTCCTGGGGCTGACAGCTGCTCCAGCCCTGCCCCAGAAGAAGTCCTGGAGATCCCAGAATCATATCCTTAGCATTTTACAAAAGTAGGTAAGGATTATTATCCCCATTTTACAGATGGAGGTATAGAGAGTTTAGCTGACTGGCCCAGGCTTCCATGTAAACCAGTAGCAGAATCTCAACTAAAAGTCAGGTCTCCTGACTCCCAGACCCATCCTCTAACCATTAGATCACACTGCCATCCCCAAAAGGAGATATAAGCCAATTGATCTGGATAGTATGAGAACTTGCTGACCCTGGTGCACTAAATCAGTTCTCCCTTTGAAACAGTCCCCTGCAGGCTTGACTCCTTTTGCAGGCTGGGGCCTAGCAGGTATGGTTGGATCATAGACTCATAGAAGATTAGGGTTGGAAGGACTTCAGGTCATCTAGTCCACCCTCCCCCTCACTCCCCCCTCAAAGCAGACCAATCCCCAACTAAATCATCCCAGCCTGGGCTTTGTCAAGCCAGGCCTTAAAAATCTCCAAGGGTGGAGATTCCATATCATGCTTTTGCTCCCTTTTTAATGTTCCTGGGCTACCCCATTTTGTTGTGCTCCAGGGTATGTGACATACCACTGAGCCTCCAAATTCTCCAGTGGGCACCCCCATCTCTAGTGCAGATTCCACCCACCATTTGCACCCAGGCTCTCAGTCACCTTGTCCTCTAGCAGAACGCCTCCACTGGCCTTATCACTCAAAAGGCCTCCATTTCTCATTGGCTGGACACAACTTTTCATTTTAAATGAGGAGAATACTTTTTCAGTCATGTCGACCGAGGCAGAGAGAGAGAGGCCATTTCCCAAACAGACCACATATCCTGGGCCACTTCACCCCTGATATCAAACACTTAAAAAAAAAAAAAAGCTTCTTATAGCCCTTCATTACACATGTTTGAATACATCTCATCGCATGGAAGGGACAGTCCCTGACTGGTGTAAATAGGCATAGCTACACTAAAATCCATAGACCTACAGAGATTTAGGCTGAGCTGAGGATCTGGCCTCAAACATTCAGTTCATCTGTGCTGGTGCCTGTTTATTTCTAAAGTGACCCATCAAGATGGCTGTAGTCTTCATTAGCTTGCTAGGTCAACACTGTCATGTGGGTTGTTTTTTTTTTTTAAATTACTTTATTTTCTTTAAGGCAACTGACCTTCATTGGGTGCAATGACGGAAACGTGCCAAGACATCCTGCTGACGATCTTGGAGGAGCTGGTAGAGGGACAGAGAAAGAAGTTTAAATTGAAACTCAGTGACACTGAACTGAGGAAAGGCTATGCAAACATTCCCAAGGGACATCTGGAGAAAGCTGATGTAACGGACATGGTTGATCTGCTGATTAGATACTACCAACAGGAATATGCTGTGGAAGTGGTGATAAATGTGCTGGATCAAATCAATGATAAGGATCTGGCTGAAAGGTTGAGAAGAAAGTCAGCTGAAGGTGGGTGGTGATTAGGATGATCCTCGTCCTTTCCTAACCCCTGTCTGTAAGTATAGAGAGAGATGAAAGGTCGGAGCTGGATTCTGTGTTTTGGTGCAGTCCCGTGGCATTGCAGTCCTGGTGCAAGGTGGCCCTAAAGCCACAGGAGATTGTCCTGGTGTAGGGTGATCCTTCAGTGGCACAGATCCTTGCCTTCTCCAATATAAACACATAGCAATGTCTATGTTTAAAAAACAAATTCCCCCAAAACAAAACACTCCATGGCACATCCAACTTCCCCCCTGGAGAAAGGCTGAGAGAGAGAACAAACCACACATGGGAGATGTTAGTAATCTCAATGCACTACTGGGAGGTGTTCTGGTGCTGTGATGACGAGGGAGGTATCAGAATGTAGTCAGAAGGCATTAGTGGCTACTAGGCTACTTCTGCTCCTGGCTGCTAATGGAAGGGGCTTCCTTGTACCCTAACAATCCCTAATTGTCATACTAGCTCTTAAGGCCATCTTCAAACTTCTTGCTGGATTGCACTGTGAATTTTTGAGACATAGCTCCAGATCTGGGCCTATATGTCTGTATCATTATAAAGTTGTCATAGATATGACATATATACTCTGTTGATAGCACGTCTGGGAATCAAGACATGATGAAGTGTGTCTTTTCTTTCAGTATGGAAAACCAGACCTGTTTCTGTAAAGCCCGCTGACATTGGTAAGTTTGTGCACTAGTTCATACTGTTGAAAAACTACATGGTTATCAATCTTCTTAAAAGCCTATTTTTCTTTTAACACTGAGGACTAGCAAAGTGATATGCAATACAGTGGCACATGCATGAATGTGCTTGAATTCAGTGCAACTCCATTTACAGTAAAGTAAAATGGAAGGTCAGAATGCATCAAAATGTTCAGCTCCCAAGTCTGCTTATACTGAAACTTCCTCTTAGACTGAAGTGGTTCAGTGGAAACAAAATGGCTTTGCTCTAAGAGAGTTCCACTGGACCTGGATGTGCCAGGTATTTGCACAATACAGTTTGTTTAGGTGTAAATCTGAAATGGATTTTGAGAAGATCTCTGAACTGTAAGAAAATTGGATCCACATCTGAGCTTTGCAGTTCAAGTCATCTTTACTGTAAAATGTCCTCTAAAAATGACTGTTTCTGTCATATTGATATATTTAAAGATATGTTCTTCAATGGACTAGAATTCTGGTAAACAGTTCTCTTCTCTTTTCCAGACCACAGAGCGAACTATGTGGCCTCTGTGAAGGAAAAATTTAGAAGAGTGAAGGATTATAATTCCAGGCCAGGAGAATGGGTGTCTTTGGATGACCGCTACACAAAGCTCTTTATAGTAAAAAAACACCATCAAGCAGAAGATAAAGAACATGAGCTACTGTCTAGAGGAAAAAGACATATGGATATCATGAGGAAGCCAAGCAGCTTTGCGGACTCCCATGTTAATGTGGAACATCTTTTTGACACATTATCAGATGGCACAATAACCAGAAAAGTGATCTTACAAGGAATAGCAGGGATTGGAAAGACCGCTACAGTTGGCAAAATTATGTATGATTGGTCATCTGGGAGGCTTTACCAGGGCAGATTTGATTATGTTTTTCATTGGAGCTGCAGGGAGCTAAACCAAAGAACAGAAAAACTGAGCCTAGCTCAATTAATTTTACAAAACTGGGGACATCCAAAGCCAGAGATAGGGGAAATTTTGTCTTACCCAGAAAAAGTCTTGTTCATCATCGACGGCTTTGATGAACTCAGGTTTCCTGAGGATTATGATAAAAGTAAAAGCTTATCCTGTGATTTGGACATACCTCACTCAACAGCAGTGGCTGTGGTGGAAAGTCTCCTCAGCAGCCAGAGCCTTTCAGAAGCATGCCTTCTTGTCACAACGAGACCCTTAGCCGTAGGAATGCTGGAGACCCATATGAAAGCTGACCTCTGGGCAGAGATTGTGGGCTTCTTGGAGGAAGACAGAAAGGAGTTTTTCAAGAAGTTCTTCAAAGATGAAGAGAAAGCAGCTTTTGCCTACAGTTATATTCAAGAAAATGATGTAGTGTTCACCATGTGTTTCGTCCCCCTCATCTGCTGGATTGTCTGTACAACCCTGAACCTTCAATTGAGGTATAGCGAAGAGCTCGATCAGAAGGTGAGCACAACCACTGAAATATTTACCTATTTTGTGGCCACTTTATTGCAGTCCCATGGTCGCGCACAGACATCCACACAAGACCTTTTTCACAACCTTGGATCATTGGCCTATGGTGGTGTGAGGGACCAGAAAGTGCTGTTTGATGAGAGTATGCTGAGAAAGTGTAACTTGGAGGTGTCAAAAGGTCCATCAACTTTCCTCACGGAATTGCTGCAGGCAGACATTTTTGTGGAAACTATCTATAGCTTTGTGCATTTGACTGTGCAGGAACTGTTTGCTGCCTTGTTCACCTTCTGGAACAAGGAGAAAGCTTCTGAGCTCTTGAAAGAAGCCTTTGTGGAGAACAAAAGCCATTTGATCTTAACTGTTCGCTTTCTGTTTGGACTGAACAATGACAAGTCATTAAAGCCTTTGAAAAGGTACTATGAAACCAGCATGGGCATCTCAAAGGATGAGCTGCTGAAATGCACTAAGAAGGCATTGCTTATTTGCCAGGAACAGGGCGAGGAGAGCCGTCTCCTCCTGGAGCTGTTGCATTGTTTGTTTGAGATTCAGGATGAGGAATTTGTCAGAAGTGCTTTGGAGGAGATGAAGGAAGTGGTCTTCCTGGAGAACAGTCTAGGGCAGGATGACCAACAGGTGATCCTGTACAGTCTGCAGCACGCCAAGGAATTCAGTCAGCTGAAATTGGGCAGTCTGAAAGAGAGAGATATGATCAAACTAGTTCCATTGCTAGGGAAATGCAAACAGATCCAGTAAGTACTATCAATGTGACCAAACTTCAGCAGAGTTCACAATATTCTGATCTCACCTGTCTCAGTGTGAACAAGGAGTAACTTCACAGAAGCCAGTGGAGTTACACTGCTATTAGTGAGGTCAGAATAGGGCCCAATAATGTTAATAAGGTGAAACCCAGGGCAAAATTTTGCCTGAAAAATCCTTGTTACTTGTGGTTCTATATGAGCCAGCAAGGAACCTCACAGAATAAATTGAGTTTTCAGGGTTTGCAGTTAAACAGCACCTCCCCACATCTGGACTCCTTGGATATGTCCACTTCGGAGCTGGAAACATCCAGACAACATGCCAGCTCCGCTCGTGCTCGTGCGCTAATATTAGCAAAGTATCCAAGCCTGCCGCCCCTTTGGGTCCATACTTGGGGTACTGGTCCATGCCGCCACGTATGTCCCAATGTCCACATTGCTATTTTTGGCATGTTAGCTCTAGAAAAGCTAGCATGTGTCTGTCTGCCTGGGCTGAGAGACACACTCCCAACTGCAGTGTAGACATATCCATTGAGAGACAGTAAGCATGGAAAGCCTCAGTGTCATTTTTAGTCACTCTTCAGAAAGCTTCATATTAAGACCCTTATCAAAACATATTCAGGTATCTGCCCTCTTCTTCTCTTCACTTGTCTCCAGTGCTCATCCTTCATCCCAGCCCAACCGAATCCTTGTCCTTTCCTTCCCACCCTTACCCTTCTCTCTTCCCAAATAGCACTGCATCTCCAATGCGTAGCCTCCTGCTCCTTTTCTGTAACCCTTAAGTTCCACATCCTTCCCCTCCCATTCCCTCACCCCGACCAGGACACCTGCCTCTTCTGGTCCCATCATGGGATATCATCAGCTCCTCAGTCTCTCTACTCAGCCCAGATCCAATTGTTAATTCATAAACTACATACTGTGTAGTGCTCCTTCACTCTGATATTTTCTGTATCTGATATAAAACTACTACATATTGTACACTAGACCAAAACTCCATGGGAGTCCATTGCAATCATTCCTGTGATAACATCTGTCTCCGTGTTGAACGGTCTTCTGGATTAGCAGAGCATCTACTCATGTAGCCTCCTATACAGATATTAACACTGCTAAATCTGTTTTTCTCCCTGTAGTTTTAACGCCTCTGGAATCTCATTGTCTACAGTACTCAAGGTGTGTGCTCACCTTTTACAAAAGCTTAGAATGACCAGACTGCATGTGGAGCATGAAGCAGAAGATGAAATGTATTTTACAGTGGAAGCGAGCTGTGAAAGGGGCCCTTGCACGTAAATACAACTATTTGTCTCACTCACTCCTAGAGACAATCCAGAGAGAGAACCTTAGCAGCAAACACTGCAGTATGGCTCCTATGGCTTTGGAGAGTGACTGTAGAATCATATGCTATTTCTATGAAAGGCAGCCAGAGCAGAATAGTTGCGCTCCTTTGATATCTGATGGCAAGAGAGTTGAAAGAGAAGCTAGCAATAGTGTACTTTCCAGTGGATAGTAGGACCTGACCTTTCCATCTGTAGTCCCTTTCACACTCATATGGGAGAAAAGTGATCACGAAATTAAATTCATGATTCTAAGGAATGGCAGGAGAGCAAACAGTAGAATAAAGACAATGGACTTTAGAAAACTCAGAGAATTGGTAGGTGAGATCCCATGGGAAAAAAGTACAGGAGAGTTGGCGGTTTTTTGAAGAGACATTATTAAGGACACAAGAGCAAACTATCCCAGTGCATAAAGAAGATAGGAAGTAAGATAAGAGGCTGCTCTGGCTTAACCAGATCTTCAACAACCTGGAACTCAAAAGAGTTATATAAAAAGTGGAAACTTGGTCAATTATGAAAGATGAATATAAAATTAAAACACAAGTATGTAGGGACAAAATTAGAAAGACCAAGGCGAAAAACAAGATTAAACTAGTGTAAGTACATGAGAAGCCAGAGGAAGACCAAGGACAGAGTAGGTTCATTACTCAATGAGGACGGAAAGATAATAACAGAAAATACAGCAATGGCCTCAGTGTTAAATGCCTTTTTTGCTTTGTTTTGTTTTGTTTCAGTTTTCAACAAAAAAAGTTAGCAGTGATTGGATGATTAACCTAAAGAACATGAATGTAAATGGGGTAGAATCTGAGTCTAAAATAGGAATGAACACGTTAAGAATTACTTAGACAAGTTAGGCCAAGTCTACACTACAGGCCTATATCAGTATAATTACATTGCTCAGAGTGTGAAAAATCTACATTCCTGAGCAACGCAGTTATACAAACCGAACGCCCCGTGTAGACAGCACTATGTCAGTTTCTCCTGTTGACATAGCTACTGCCTCTCGGGAGATGCGTTAACGACACCAGTGGGAGAAGCTCTCCTGTTGGCATAGCAGCATCTTCACTAAAATGCTACATCGGTGCAGCTGCACTGCTGTAGCACAGTATGTGAAGACAGGCCCTTAAATGGCTTCAGATTGAAAGGGCCTGATGAAATATGGCCTACAGCACTAAAGAGATATCTGAGCCATTAGCGATTATCTTTGAGAATTTGTGGAAGACAGGATAGATCCCAGAGGACTGGAAAAGGGCAAATATAGTGCTACTCCATGAAAAGGGGAATAAGGACAGACCAGTCATCTTAACTTCAAAGATGAGCAAATAATCAATCAATTTGCAAACACCTAGAAAATAATAAGTTGATAAGTAGCAGTCAACATGGATTTGTCAAGAGCAAATCATGTCAAACTAATCTAATATCCTTCTTTGAGAGGGTAACAAGCCTTATGGATAGGGGAAAGCAGTAGATGTGGTATATCTCACATGACTTTCTCATAAACAAACTAGGGAAATACAGCCTAGATGGAGCTACAAGGTGGACGCACAACTGGTTGGAAAAGTGTGTTCAAAGAGTAGTTATCAATGGTTCACAATCAAGCTGGAAGGGCATATCAAGTGGGGTCCTGCAGGGAATTGTCCTAGGTCTGATTCTATTCAATATCTTCATAATTTATTTGGATAACGGAGCACACTTATAAAGTTTATGGATGATTCCAATCTGTGAGGGGTGCAAGTGCTTTGGAGGACAGGTTTAGAATTCAAACTGATCTTGACAAACTGGAGTAATGGTCTGAAATAAATAGGATGAAATTCAATAAGGAAAAATGCAAAGTACTCTACTTAGGCAGGAATAATCAGTTGCACAAATATAGGGGAAATGATTGCCCAGGAAGGAAGACTGCAAAAAAAGGATCTGGGGGTTATAGTGGATCATAAGCTAAATATGGGTCAACAATGTAATACTGCTGCAAAAAAAGTGAACATAATTCTGGGATGTATTTGCAGGACTGTGGTAAGCAAGACACAAGAAATAATTCTTCCACTCGACTCAGCATTGATAAAGCCTCAATTGTAGTATTGTGTCCAGTTCTGGGCACCATATTTGATGTGGACAAATTGGAGACAGTCCAGAGGAGAGCAACAAAAATTATTCAGGGTCTAGAAAATATGGCCTATGAGGAAAGATTGAAAAAAAAAATGGGTTTGTTTAGTCTGAAGAAGAGAGGACTGAGGGGGCGACATAACAGTCTTCAAGTTTGTAAAGATGGTATAAAGAGGAGGGTGATAAATTGTTCTCCTTAATCACTCAGGACAGGACAAGAAGTAATGGGCTTAAATTTCAGCAAGGGAGATTTAGGTTAAACATTAAGAGAAACTTGCTAACTGTACAGGTAGTTGAGCTCTGGAATAAATTGCCTAGGGAGGATGTGGAATTTACATCATTGGAGGTTTTTAAGAACAGGTTTGACAAACACTTGTCATGGATGGTCTAGATAAGACTTAGTTCTACCTCAGTGCAGGAGACTGGGCTAGATGACCTGTTGAGGTCCCTTCCTGTCCTATGTTTCTATGATAAAATCACATCTGTATGCAAAAGGACAGCCCTAGATTAATGCACCGTGTAATTCCACTTAAGCCTTATTTTGGTGGGTTTAAACAGGATTTACTTGAGATGTAGAACTTATGCTGGCCCTCTGCACAGGGGAGAATTTCACCCAGTGAACTCCTGCATTCTAATCCCAGCGCTGCTGCTGAATCACTGCGAGGGGCTCTGGGCAAGTTGCTTAACCTCGCTGTCTCCATTTTGATTTATCTGTAACATGAGATGGATCTGTCATGAAGATGAATGTCTGTGAAGTGCATTAATGATGGAAAGCTCCATATATGTAAGTGCTACATGTTATCATCATCTCTGTATTTTAATGAGATACCTAGTTCATGACAAAGTTTATCACGCAGTAGTCCCAGTTGACAGCCCCATCTTAATTCTGCCAATGCATCACAACTTGATACAGCTCAGTGTTTCTAATGGCCTTCCTCAAATGCAAGGTGCCTTGGTGGGGAAGAGCTGCTGTGTCATAGCTTGCTGCATGTTCACTCAGTCAGTGAAATTCCCACCCCATGCAAGGAGCCAGCACGAATCCTGTGCACTTCCTTGTTCCTCGGCATGGGTGAATTTCATGCCTAGCTAGTGTTGGTCTCATCAAGATCACAGAGCTGTTTTGAATAGCGGAGCAATGTAAAGAATCATAGAACTGTAGAGTTAGAAGGGACCTCAAGGGTCATCTAGTCCAGCTGCCTGCCAAGATGCAGGATTTGTTGTGTCTCAAAGAAGTGGTATCCTAAATCATCATTTTGTTTTAATTGTCTTTGTAGTGAATGCAGATGATGGTGTTAGAAGTGACCTTCTTGAAAAGGAAAAGAAAAATTGGACTTTTTTTTTTTTACCCAGTTTAAAAAAAAAAAAAGTGCACTTAGATTTTTTCCCTGTGCTTGCATTTATTTTGGAAATATCCAAATATCAAATCTAGTTTTTCTCAGGTTTCAGTGGAAGACCCATTGGAGGTCTCAGAGATATTGATAGTGATTCCTTTCAGCCCTTACTTGGTGGGCCTGGGATATTAACAAAGAGAAGTTTGCTTGAACATGTGTCTCTGCATTTGAGTTAAATAGCTGTTAGGTAAAAGTCCTGTACTTTTATTAACCTGAATTTTTAAAAAAGTCACTTCCTCTCACAATGAGTTTTCACTTGCATGGTATCTTTAATGGCGTAAGGCTAACAATTCTCCAGTTGACTATAGAATCTTAGAGGAAGAATTGGGTAGACAAGATCTAAATTTCAATGTCATAACAGAAAAAAACATCGTTCATTTCAGAACACCATGTGGGTCTCCTTCATATATAAAATTATTTCTTTTAAAAGACCACTAGCCCAATTGCCCCTCTTCCCCACTTCCTATTCCTTTGCTGGTCACCTCGGAGCAGTAAAACCATTCAATTTCATATTAGCCAAGTGGAGACCACACTGTTTTTGCCCTGACATTTCTCATTTTATTTTCCTACTCTGTCAAAACCTCTAAGTAAAGTGATATCATTCTGCTTACAGAATAACTTTAGATAACCTTCCTGAAGACACTGCCATTGCGATTTGTGACTACGTTATTCCAGCTCACCCTGGCATTGTCACCCTTGATGTGAACGGGATTCGGGGAAGCAAGGAATTTGTAAATAGCCTGAAGAACAGTCTTCTGGACTCGGACTGCAGACTGGAATCAGTGGGGTAAATGGATATTTGTCATTTCAAGTTATCAGACAGACTCAGCAGTTCTCAGGGGACCTGCCATATCCCTCATATCTATGAGAGGAATCTCATAGAAACTGAGCCAGGTTCTTCCTGATGATAAGCATCCACTTATTTCAATTGCATACTTCAGCACAGAAGCAGGTTATCTTGTGAGGGTCAGGAAGGTATTTACAGATGGTTTGATTCAATTTTATCTTCTGCCAAGCTTCAACATTGAGAATCCCAGACTCCAGGCTTTCCAGGATATCTGCCAACATCTTGCTACTTGCCGTAGCCCGAGAAAATTCCTCTTATTCCGAAGGTATGAGGAGGATGAAATACACTTTGGATATAAGGCAAAGGATGAGGATAAGAGTGGCAACAGGTACATTTTAATTTATTCTTCTTCCTTTGTCTCTTGTTGAAATAATAGGAGGATGGGGATGTCACTGGGACCTCAAGAAGTGGATTTAGCTTTAATAAAATAACATCACAGGAGCTTTCTTTATAGGGGGTTTACATATATTTTCATCCTTCCCTGAACTAAGACAGAACATAGTCAAAGCCTTAAAAAATGGAGAGATTGCACACTGAAACCTCTGGCTGTGAAATTTCAGTCTTCTCAGGTTTGGTCTCAGCATATGAGGGTGAACAGTCCCAGCATCCAGATTCAGAGTGCCTGTAGCATTCAGCATGTAAATGGACTGCCTAAAAGTTCCAATATCCTGCTCTCAACTTCCTGGTTTGATTATCCTGATTTTAGTTCATAAGGTAGCAGTCCCATTTGATAGACTTCAGCCTGACCAGCATACATAAGGCACCCCTGTTTCAGAATACAACATCCCCCTGCCCTGGCCCAGACTCCACTTTCCTCACCATGCCTCGCATATTTTTTTCAAGATCAAATCAGGGCAATTAATTCCTGCTTTTTGTGGCTAATTGTTGTCATGGCAACCTCCCACTTATTTCCAGATCTCAGCACTCTGAGACTCTGGAACTAATTTAATTCCCAGAGAAAGGGAAAAAGGAACTAGCACAGGAAAATGCTGCAGAATAAATAGACATAAAGAACGGGATGAGGGAGAGAGAGAGAAGACAGTCTCTCAAACTCCATTTGTATCCATTTACTTAGGCCTTGTCGACACTATGCAGTTTTTTTATGCAAGTTATGCCGACATAAAACCACTGCTTTAATTAAACTGCTGTTGCATGTTCGCACTATGCTCCTTATGTTGGTGGAGTGCATCCACACTAGTAGCTCTTGCATCGACACAGAAAGCAGCGCACTGTGGGTAGCTATCCCACTGTGCGTCTGACCGTAGGATGCTTTGGGAAGGGTTTGTACAAACACACCCCCATCAGTCTCCACCTCCTTCCCTGGCTCTGCGCAGCAGTATTCCCTCCACCCCCCACAGCAGTGGCCTGTCCTACCTTCCTTGTTGCAGTGTTCCTAGTGCTGGGGAGAGCAGGATTCCACAATAATGACTCTGTGATTCCCTCCAAGTTCTCCCACAACTTCCTCTTCCCACAGAGCAAGATGATCTACCCCTGCCCTGTAGTCCAGGGATGAGTGTGTCTGCTGCCAGGAGCCAGCGTACTCAACTGGACAGTAGCTATGTGAGCTCTCCATGCTGAGGAATGTCAACACTTCCCTAGGGTTTTGAAAGGGGAGGGGTGCATGCCTGTGTAGCTGGATACAGGGCAGTGGCATTCAAAACAGTGAGCAGAGTGGTCACAGCGGGTATTGTGGGATACTTCCTGGAGGTCATTTACAGTGACTTAACAAATTCAGTGTCTACACTGATGCTTTGTTGTCCTAACTTTGCCACCAAACGCTCTATGCCATTAGGTGGTTTTATTTTGTCGCCAAATGGGAGTTTTGCTGCCAAAAGTAGCATTGTAGTATGCATGCCTCTAGCTTGAGAACATCAAGTGGAAAACAGTTACATTTTTTGGAGTCATCTAGTTGAGATGTTGTGAATAGAACCAGATTTCTAGACTTATAGTCTCATCTGAAAGGTTGTTTAACATTAAAGTAAAAATGCCTGACCAGCATGATTGGTCTGCAGTGATCTTCTTTAGGTTCCTCAGAGGGTCTAAATAATGAACCTTAGTTCAACGGAGTGCTGATGAGCTTCGCCAGACAGTACCCCAAAACAACCACCAAACCGTGCAAAGTAAATTCTTCATGAACCGACTCCCTTCCAGTGGCCCTTCTGTAGCATTAGCATGTCCCCTAAGGCAGTATGTAACCCACGCCCACTCAGTGTAGTGCTTTGTCCCCTTTTAGTGGTGACTGACCCACATACCAGCAGTGCAGATTAGGTTCCTAAAGCATTTCAGGCATTGGCACACCTACCCAGGAATTTATTTTTACTTTCAACCTTAACTTCATCTGAGCAATATTGGGTGGGTTGGTTGGTTGGTTTTTGGTCAAGAATACGTAAATATAGATGTGGAAATACTAGAAACATGGGCAAAACATAACCAAGTGAGATTCTGTTTGAAAACATGCAAATGAATACATCTGGGGGAAATAATCTGAAACAGAGATGTTCAATGGTTGGGAAATGGTAATGCTAAAAGAGACTTGAGAGAGAAAGGAGAGCAATTTAGACATGAGTTTGCAGTATGGTATGATAGAAAAGGGCAGTGCAATTTTGGGGGCTGCGCACATAGAGGCATCATACCCTAGGATTTTCAGACACTGAGCTTCTTTAAATTTGTAATTTGAGTCACTGTAAGGTTATTGTTATGAATAATCGTTGATTAAAATAATGACATTTCTATTGCTCCTTTCACCAGATTTTCTCCAGATATGGAAACAGCTGTGGAACAAGAAATGGAAAAGCCATGCAGTAATTCTTTTAGCACCTCTTTTCTATAGTTATCATGTAATCTTTTTCACTCTCTTTTATCCAGACTCCAAAAGAAAAAGAAGACTCAAAAGAGAAAGAGAAAGAATGAGGCACCGAAAAAGTGTTTTCCCTGGCCATGTTTAATAAGGAAAACAAGAGAGAAAAAGGAAAAGAAAAAGGACTGCATGTAACTATTCTCTTCCCCTTTTTCATGGGTCTTTCTTGAAATATTTTCAATAGTTCAGTGTAATAAGATAGAAGTCCCTGAATATATTTACCCACAAAGGGACAGATACCAGATCCAAATGAGATTAAATGATATACTGTTGTAAGGAAAAAATAAACTGCAGAAGAACTTGAATCAAAACCTATGCATGAATTTCAGGGAATTTCAGACCTGGTTCCAAACTTCATGATTTGTGCCCATCGCTATCTTAAGTAAACCTAAATCCAGGATCTGCAATCCCACAAAGTTTGGGAACATCTAGATCCAAATTTTGCAGTTCAGTCCCGTCTCTGAAATAATGGCAGAGAAGAAAGAAAAAATGTTTCTTTAGTTATTTTCCTTGACCAGATTATTATTATTATTTGTTTGCAACAGTGCCCATAATGTGCTAGGCAGAGCTGCGAGAAATTGTTTGTACAAAACTGTTTTTTTTGGCAGAAAATACAGATTTGGGGATACAGAGACATTTCATCAATTCATTTTGATGTATTTTGTTTCAACAGTTTCTAAACAAAATGTTTAAATGTTTTGGTTTAAAACAACTTTTTAATTCAAATTTCCTTTTAATATATTTTTTAAAATATGTGAAATGCTCAAAAATGAAACAAAATGTTTCATTTTGGGTTGAATGAAACCCAAAAATAATTGTTCAGTCTGAAATAATTTTTCCAGCTTTTCAATGGGCTAAAAATTTTATTTTGACTCTATTTAAACTAATTTTTTTTCCATTTTTTTGGAAATGCCAGTGAACCAGAAAATCCATTATTCTCCCACCTCTTGTGCTAGGTGCTTTCTAGACATACAAAAGGGACAGCCTCAGTCCCAAGGCCCTCACAGACTAAGGGCAGACAAACAAATAGACAGAGGTCAGGGAAGAGGGGCAACAAAATAGATTTTTCTATACAAATCAATAAGATTTGCTAAAAGCAGCATGGCTGGTGTGTTTTAAGAGGGACTTGAAAATGGAGAGGGCAGGGGCCTAGCATGAGTTCAGGAGAACTGAATGGCATGGAGATGATTGTTTGAGGTGGGTGAACAAAGGGAGTTTAACTGTGGAAGTGGAGGGAAAAGAGAAGATGCATATCTTGACAAGGGCGGGCTGCTTAATACAGAACCTTGAAGGAGGATCATGTATCATGTCAGCTCTTCCTCTATGGGTTCTCTTCCTGACTCTGCTATGCTATCGGTGTGACTATGGGCTTTCACTTATGCCCAGATTTTCTGAATTGTTCTGTAATTTTTAGATGCTCAGTTTTTCGGTGCTCAGATTGAGACTCCCTCTGGGCCTGATTTTCAGAGAAGCCAAGTGCCTATAGCTCCAGTTGACGTGAATGAGAGCTGTGGGTGCTTGGCTGCTCTGAAAATCCGGCTCTAAGTGTTCCAAGTTGGGCATCCAAAACAAACGGTCAATTTTGAATATTTTGGCCTTAACTGCTTTGTGCCTCCGTTTCCCCAGCTACTTTGGCAGAGTGCTTAGAGATACTCAGGTGGGAAGCGCTACCGGTGGGAAAAGAGTTGCTGTTTTTATTTATTGTTATTTCTTTTATTGTTAAAATCTGCTTTTTCCATTAGTGCTGTTCTCTCCTGTCTCCCTGAAGAGTATTTTCTTGAGCTCATCAAGTGGGTCACCTCCACGTTCATTCCACTAATCTTATGCCTGGATGAAAATTCAATCAATGATGAGCAGATGAGAACAATATGCGAAAATCTGAACAGTCCTGATTATCAGCTTCAGTCACTGAGGTGAACAGAATCTTCTAAGGCGTCTTCCTGATATCCAGGATAGGAAAATAGGAATCTGCCAGAATTGCCAGGACCAGACCAGTTCTCCATTTGGTTCAAACAATTAGGAGTCCTTGTGGCATCTTAGAGACTAACATATTTATTTGGGCATAAGCGTTCGTGGGCTAAAACCCACTTCATTGGATGCACGGAGTGAAAAATACAGTAAGCAGAATATATATTCTAGCACATGAAAAGATGGGAATTGCCTTACAAAGTGGATGGTCAGTGCTAACTAGCCAATTGAGTTAAGGTGGAGGGTAAGGCAAGTCCCATGAAAGCTTATGCCCAAATAAATTTGTTAGTCTGGAAGGTAGAACGAACACAGCTACTGCTCTGAAACCTGCCACCATTTGATTCAGTGTCCTGTCTCTGACAGTGACCCATACTCGATGCTTCTGAGGGATGAAATTTACACCAGCTGAGGATCTAGCCCCCTGTTTGATTTTCTTTAAGGTCTTACACAGTGAATACTCACCAGTGGGAATTACTCTGAGTTGTTTGTAATGAGAAAGCCAGGGATTGGTAGGGGCTCTAAAAAATACATGTCCATGTAAGTTCAAAACATTTGCTACAGCGGTCGTCCCTCTCCAGTTTGAAGTCTGGACTATCTCCGTCTATTGCTGTCTTTCAGTCCAGGGCTTGTTTAATCTTTTCTCCTTTCTTTTTAAAGCCTTAGCTCTTGCAGCATAACCCACGAGAGCATGACTAATATCTGCTCGCTATTCCTCTGCAACACGGCAGTCTCCTTGGACCTGCAGAGCAACCCTGTGGGGGATGAAGGAGTTAAAATACTTGCGGCGTGCCTGAAGAGTAAAAGTTGCTGCCTAGAAAAACTGAGGTACAGTCGGAGACAGATGCTCTGGTGGAACCATTGATATAAAAAACTGATCACTGCAACAAGCACTTAGGGTGGTATCCACTAGCTTCAGAGCATAGTTACTGACATAGGCCCTGGTCCTGCAAATATTTATTCATGTGCTTAACTTTACAATCCATTTAAATGGGACTGCTTTTGGTAGGCAAGGTAAGCATGTGCCTGTGGCTTGGTCTGCACTAGAAAATTGTCGCGTTAACTACATCTCTCAGCGGTGAGAAAAATTCCCCTCCACCCCAAGCAATATAGTTAAGCCGACCTAACCCCCAGTGTAGACAGCACTAGAGCAATGGAAGAATTTTTCCATCAACCTCACTACCGCCTATCAGGGAGGTGGATTAACTACAGCAACAGGAGAATCCCTCCTGTGGGCTTAGGTAGTATCTTCTCTGAGTGTTGGCAGGACTGGGGCCACAGTCTAAGAAACGAAGCGTCGGAAGATGGCCAGCAGAGAATTTGCTATGTGCAAGGAGCTCTTTTGCTGGCCATGGCTGCCTCCCTCAGACTGGCAGAAGGTTCTTGGGATAGGGCACGGGTGGGATAGGGTTGGGGAGGCAGGGCAGAGTGGAGCCCTTCTGCACCCAGTCCTCTGAGACCTGAGCAGAAGACACGCATCAATTCAATTTTTCTTCTGTGGTTATTTCAGCTTATCAAGTGCTGATCTCACAGAAGACTGTGTCCCTGCCATCACCTCTCTGTTTTCCCAGAAGAACACTCTGATTTGTCTTGACCTGAGCTTTAATAACCTCAGAGATGGTGGAGTGAAAGCCTTGTGCTCTGCCCTGAAAGATAAGGAGAGCCGTCTTGAGAAGCTAATGTACGTCCAAGCTCTATTCTTTTTTCTTTTCATTTTGTTTATACCATAAAGAGTCCTGGGTGGGTTGTTTACAAAACTGTAATGCACTCCGTAATTCTTCATTTTCATCATGGTTTCAGTGATTTCAGGCAGCAATTAGGTTTTCAAGCGCTCTGATTCTGAGTCTTTCCTCTTTCTCCCTATTGTGTAGCCTTGAAGACAATGGCATCACTAACAACTGTGAGCAGGAACTCATCCAACTCATTGAAAACACCCTGTCTCTGAAATACCTGTGTTTGGATGATAATAAGTTTACATCCACCTCCAGAGCCCGCATCTATGGTGTATGGGACAAGTATCATGATGATGAGGAGGAGGTGGAGGAAGACTGACTGTGAATCGCAGGCACTGCGCTCAGTTCTCCTTTCTTGGCTGTATAGGTAGGTGCAGATCTCGGGAACTTCAGTATATTACACAAACATGGTGCTAAGGAAAGGTACCAGAATGAAACCACTGGGATTTTTATAGTAAATTCTTTACACACAGAAGAAAGTGCAACACGGGATGCAGCAGTGCAATCATTTCCTATACTGCTCTTCCCATGAGCCTCAACCCTGGCATGGATGGAGCATTTCTAAGGATGAGATGATTACAGTCTCCATGCTAACCCAACTCTTGGCTTTTCGGATGTGACTGGCATAAAAGGTGCCAAGCAGAGGCGATGGCAGAGAGAACAAAGGGGGCAAGAGGAAACCCACTTATACAGACCCAGAAGTTGAAATCTGAGTTTCAGAAATGACCTTATCAAGTGACCTGACATTTATAGACGGCAACTTTGCAAACTACAGACACCTCAGAGTTGCAAGCTGCTGGTTGTTCATTACACTAAAAGAAACTAGGGCAAATAACTCTTGCTTGTGAGTAAATGTTTACTTGTTCTTGTCCATTACTGAGCAATACAGTGTAGTATAAATAGTTTCAAAATTAAAGGATAATGCAAGACATCACCTGTTTCATGTCCAGTTTCCAGACTGTGAGCTGAGATGTGAGTTGAGGACTCTTTGCAGCTTTGTTCCTTAGAAGCCCATGGAGATTTCCCACAGACAGTTAATTCTGCCACTCTTAGGGTTAGTTCATGCAAACCCCTGGTCTGTACTTTGGCTGTGCCCCCATGTCTCCATGAGGGCACTGAGCCAGGAACATGCAGTCAGGCCCTTTACATATCCATGCTGCCATAGGGATCAGGGCCTCAATTTCCAAGGCTGCCCAGAAACCAATGGGATTTCTCTGCAAATCATAGTACATCCATATGATAAGACGGCCACTCTGAAGGTGCCTCACCTTGAACTCATGATGCAGAATAAATTCTGTGACCAGCATGGTTGCGGGTCTTTCTCACTATGTGTGGCCTGGTAGTTCTATTTTCTCAGTATGGCCTGGCCTAGGCCTGGATTTTTTGTCAGTTATGCAAGTTAGAAAAAAATGCCTTGAAAATTGGTATATCTAAGGTCATTTTTAGATTCCCTGGGAATCTATACTGTGTGAGCATTTCATGTGCTATGTGCTGGATAATAACAGGAGGATTCTGTTCTTATTAAACGAATCTGCTTCTTCATTAAAGCAACTGTTTATAGAACTACTCCAGCCACACCTTAACGTTCCCAGCCATGTTCCCACAGACTGACTTCCCAGTTTCTCCTCCAAACTCTTGTCGCATGCAACCTATTCTCCTCCCTTCATGGTCCATGTGAGTTGCTACAATGAGAATTATAGATTCCAAGGCCAGAAGAGACCACTGTGATCATCTAGTCTGACATCCCATATAACACAGGCCATAGAATTTCACCCAGTAGTTCCTGGCCCAAAGACAGTCCTACAAAGAATCAAACCCAAGAATATTGACAATAAAAATAAATTCCTTAATGTTTTGCTTTTGACTGTAACTATCACAGCTCATAAAACATCATAGTCTGTAATCTCTGCAGCTCAATACAGTGTGAGACCTCTAATGCCTTGTAAACTGGAACATGTAATGGGATTAGGACTAAAATGTACCAAGGCAGCTAATTTTTCATTCACTATTAATATTTACAGGCTCTTCTAAATATACTTCACAAGTTTCAATAACAACCTAGTAACCTGATGTGGCATTTTAGCAATTTATAATCACCTTCTGTAACAGGGATCTGAATTAATCTTTATACATCTCATTAGTATAGCTATCACAGATATTTTACAAGGCAATTGGCTTTCAGCAGCCTTCATTTAATTTAATTTATTAATATCTCATTTATATTTCATATATGCTGTTTAATTATTAAATCGCTTCATCTCAGAAACATAATTCTGTTATACAGCACCTACCCTGTGCTTTTAGAGCTTGAAAAATGTTAAAAGGTTTTTGTTTGTTTAAAGTCAAGATCAATTTAATTTTGCTTCAGGTTTTTGTTTTTTAAAAAATCTGATCTTAATTTTGAGCCAGAGGTTCACAAAGTTCTTCTTAGGAAATTACGTTGATTTTTGTTCTTTTTCTTAATTTCTCTTTATTCTATCCTGATATAAACTTTTATAATAGAATTACAAAAGTGCAAGCTATACAAGGCAGAATTATGATTAGTAGAAGCGCCATTAAACAGCGTTAAACATTGGGTGTTGGGGGGGAGTGACCAATAAATAATCTTCTCCAATAGCACTATAGCAATATTCAGATCTTCTAGCCAGTGTAATAATTATGATTATAATTTCAGTGAATGATCTGAAGTACATGCCATTAGAATAATAATTCATGTTCATGGAGCAGCCTTCATCCCAAGGATGCCAAAGCAGTTACACACAATGCACCATGAGTCCTGCTCATCCCCCTCTTCCCGTTAGTTCCACTGACCTCAATGGAACTAATCATGTGAATAGAGGCTGCAGAGCTGGACAGGATGCTGGGGCAGGCAGAGAGATATAAAGTGTTCAGCTGTCTTACTCTGGTGTCCTGTTCTAGAACCCCACTTAAAGATGCAGAGCTGTTTGCTAGCTGATGCTGGCAACCAGACCAGGTGGGGTCCCATTAGCACCAACTAAGGAGCATAAATACTGTAGTTCCAGAGTATCTCTGAGGCAGAAGAGAAACAAGGATAGGAACAAAGTGGTTCTGCAGAGACAAGATCAGCCAAGCTCATCTTGAGAGTATATTGTTAGTTAAACGAACAATAAAGACAAAGCCGAGGAAAGGAGTATGTTTGGACAATACCCAGGGCGATTGCTGTATTAAGAGCAGGATGGGCGTGCCATCCTCTGAAACAGATGCTATACACAGTATCACTGAAATGGAGCCATCTCAGGGTAGAGGGGGATGCAAGACAGGGTATCAAACAGCACACAGAGCATTGCACAACAGGGCAGGGAGAGACAGTTGTGACCATGGAGAACCAGGGATGCCCCATTCCAAAATATGTAATGAGATCTTGAGGGTCTGTTTTTCAGCACTAAGAGCAGCAAGCGAAGACCTAATCTATGTGTAATTACTGTGACTGCCTGTATAGATTTGGAGATTTGAAGATGCTGTAGCAGTAAGTGTGCCTGCAGTTGCACATATTCCAAGGCACCTAAGCTTTGAAAATCAGGCCTTTGCCATCCAGGTAGAGGAGACAAGACTTGATATTTTTAAATATCCCATCTGAAAAATCCATACAGCATGCACTCAACTTACTGTATCTACTTCAGGCTGGAAACGGGCTGAGTCCCCCTACCATGGTTGGTGCCTAAGGTTTCATGGAGTCTAGGAATCCATGCTGTCATAGCTTTCCTACTCAGATCTGAACCTTAGAGTCCAGAAAATAAGATGCTAGCATGAAACCTCCAAGCTTAATTACCAGTTTAGATCTTATAGCGCTGCCACCAGCCAGAAATTCCAGTGTCTGACTCAATCTGGTCTCCTGCCAAAACCTTCCTGGGGGACCCCAAAGACTCAGAATGCCTTAGCTCACAACAAAAGGGAAATAACCCCTTCCCTTCCCCACCTCTTTAACCCTCCTCCCAGACTTCCCCTCGCTGGGTTAGCCCTGGAAGAATTACTGTACTTAAACTCCTTTGATGACAAAACCGAGGGGAGGGACAATTCACCTTCCTCTCCTTCTTTTTGCCCTCCCAGCCTTCCTGAGAGAGGACAAGTAAATCCTGGCACAGAGATTCCTACCCCTTGAGCCTCACTAGAAAAGAAAAATCCAACCAGTTTTAAAAGAAGCCTTTAATATCAAAAGAAAGAAAAAGACATTAAAGGGCTCTGTATCAAGGTGACAAAATACAGGGTTATTGGCTTAAAAAAGAAAACTGAATAAACAGCCTTATTCAAAAAGAAATCAATTTAAAACATTCCAGCAAACTACACAACATGAAATACAAAAAAATATAAAAAATCTATATTGTCTTTATACTGTACTTTACAACTGGAAACAGAAGATTGTAAGCCTGGAGATAGAGAGCTTACTTCTCAAGAGCCGAGAGAGCATACTAGAGACTGCAGAAAGAAGCCAACACCAAAAATTCCCTCCCTGAGCTTTGAAAAATCCGTTTTCCTGATTGGTCCTCTGGTCAGGTGTTTGGTTCCCTTTGTTAACCCTTTACAGGTAAAAGAAACATTAACCCTTAGCTATCTGTTTATGACAGATGCTGAGACCACCAAGCTCCATCCTGGAGAAAGATCTTCCTCCTCTCACCAGAGTAATGTTCAGGCAAGAGGTCCAATCCTGCACCCACTGAGGTCAATGGGTATTTTGCCATTGACTTCTAATGAGAGCAGCAAATTAATGCATCTCTGTAACAATGCCAGGGTCAGCTCCTTCTCTCTTCCAGGAAAACCAGGTGGGAGGAATTCTTGGCAAGAGTTCCCTCACAGTGTTTCCTATCAGATTACTCCATGGTGGGCTTCTATCCCCCCTCCTCCTACAGCATATGCAGGTGGTTCCTTCCACCCTCGGGACCAGCACTTGCTAATCATGCATGTGTCACTTTGCATTAAATCAGATAGGGACACGAGTCTCCCTTGGGAGCTGTTTGCTGTGATGTGAGTAACCTCTATCAGCTAAAGCCCTCCTGCAGTGGAAGTTTTTAAACAATGCTGTGTGTTCTCTTCTGCCAATAGCCAGCAGGGCAATGAGGGTGTTCTTTCCATGGTCACTTGCTGCTCTAGACCAGCACTTCTCAAACTTCATTGCACCGTGACCCCCTTCTGACAACAAAAATTACTACAGGACCCTAGGAGGGTCAGGGAGGGCCAGAGCAGGGGGGAAGGAGGGCCAAGCCAAAGCCCAAGCTAATCTCTGGCTGAGTTACTGAACTCTTCAAATCATGGTTTAGAGACTTCAAGTTACAGAGATGCCACCATTTACTCTTGTTCAAACCAGCAAGTGACCTATGTTCCAGGCTGCAGAGGAAGGTGAAAACCCTCCAGGGTCTCTGGCAATCTGACTTGAGGTAAAATTCCTGGTTAACCCCAAATACGGTGATCAGTTAGCATGTGGGGGAGACCCACAAGCCAGCCACCTGGTAAAGAATTCCAATAACCCAGAGCCCTCTCCATGTAGTGTCTCCTTTCCAGCCGTTAGAGATATTTGCCAATAGCAGATGTGGCTGTGCCAGTGTAGGCAATCAAATCATCTGTGACTGGTGCTTTTTGAGTATTAAATACACTGTAGAATCCTTGGGCTTGAACTACTATGGCACCTCCTTTGAGTACCACTGCAGATATTGCAAAGGACTCTGGGCGTTAAAAACACCCACTGTACCCAAGCAGTGAGGGGATCCCTTTAGAACTGAGAAAATGACAGTAAGAGGGCTGCTGAACTGGGTGGGTGACAGGGAAGAAGGGAGAAAGGAGTGATTGATTCAGGAAGGCATCAAATCCCATCTCCACCTACCAGACTGGGGGGCATCCACATTGAGCCCCCATGTCTATTAGACACACCAAACCATGACACAAACCTGCAGGCAATGAGAACGAGCCCATGTGCACTGCTACTTGGTGGCTTCTGCAGCAACCTCAGCTCCCACATTTGAGACTTTTCTAGCATCAGTACTGTAAGTTGTAGATTCCCTAGGGGAGCAATGGCAGCGAGCTCTTAAAATAGGGGGGATTGAAGGCCTTCATGAGCCAGAGTGAGGTAAACTCTTGAGGTAAACAGCTCACAGACATGATAGCTTTGCTTTTGCATGGGAATGTCATACCAAAAGCAAAGGTGGGTGAAAGAAGCCCAACTGCTCCCTCTGCTGCTCATACCCAATATCTCATGGAGTCATGCCAGGTTTTTTTTTCATGCAATATATCTGGCTTTAAAAGGGGCACTTTTCATCCATATGCCTTTTTAAATGCAGCTGTCTCACTATCACTTGTAACACCTTGGAAATACATTCTGAAATAAGATTAAATTAGAAAAAAAAATTAGACACTTGTGGATAATATCATTCTAGCAAGAATTAAGCAACACCTTCTGAAAAAGAAGAAAAAATGTTGAAAAACATTTGTGCTTCTTTTTTTCCATTTTTCTGCCAACTCCATTCTTCAGTCCTTGCTCTTTGCTGAGGAAGGTGCCAACCGGTGCCAACTGGGATTGTTTAGGTTATGTGTAGGCTCTTGGAATAGACTCTCTGTAACATAGTGATACCACCAAATTCTGATGTGTAGGCCCCTGAACAACCTTCTGATGGTTGGGCAGATCTTTGGGTCTGGCCTAGCTCTGCTCAGCGCTGGACTCTGGGTGAGATAAGAGTTGCCATATGACAGCTTCACCTTCCTCCAATCCGAGTGGCTGCCCTTGGCCAGTTCAGCCCCCACATACAAGGCAGCTCTAACCTTCAATAGCAAGTAAGCCCCCACAAAGGGTGGTTACACCAGCAAGCAATTACTAAATGCTACTGCCATGCCCTCTTCCAACCCTAGCACCACACTTCTACTTCAGGGAGGCTGGGAGAGGGTGGTTTAAAGCCATTTATACCCGCTCTGCACTAGGGAAACGTTGGAGAAAATTTCAACTGCCAGGCAGATTTCCAGCCCCTGTTAAGAGCGGAGCAAAAGGGGTGCAGCACGGGTGAGAATCTGGCCTTGTCAGTAATTACTGAGATGAGCCTTTCTGCTGAACTTGCCAACAGCAGGCAGGGCAATCAGTGTCCACTGGGAGCGTGATATTCTGTTTCTATGAATACTTATCCATTAGGAACAGGACTGAGACCCAATCAACTCATTTCACACAAGCACTGAGCCAGCGATGGCTTTACCCTCTAAAAGGCAGAGCTACCATTCATTAGTGAAAACTTTGTCCCCTCCCTCTCCTCTTCCCAAAATGGAGGTTCCTCTCCATTAACAATTTCATCTATGTCTAAGCAGAGTCAGGATGAGCTCTATCCTGACATCTGGTGGCGAAATATGGCGAGTATGGAAAAGGATTTCAGGGGCTGATCTTGTTTGCATAGGCACACCCACCCTGCCTAGCATGAGTCCACGGCAGGCCAAAATGGTCACTTTGACAGCTGTGGGATCCCCAATTTCTCTGTTATTGGGGCAGGAGGAATAATGTGGTGTTACCCTGATTATGTGAATGAAGGACTATGAAACTGTTTTATGACAGAGGGTCTCACTATCAACTGTGTAGCACTTGCTAGACAAGGGATATGGGAGAGAGTGAAGGGAGAGAGGTTGGGGACTGGTATGTGTACCTGATGATATGGCCCCCTTTTGAGGGCCTGGAACACCAATTGCACTGACTCCTCACTTCATTGTTGAAGAGCAAAGCTAATTTTGATTCCATCTAGAGGCTGCTAAGCTGAATTCACTTTGGGCTAATGGTGCATCAGTACTGGGGCTCCCCTACTACAAGTTGGTATCACTAAAAGAACTAAACTTACTGAGCTGAATGCTGTGTTAACTAGTGGGGGAGGCTGAAGATCTATTGCTAAGTGGCTGGCAGAGCAGAGCAGAGCAGTTTGCAGCATGGTTGGGGCAGCCCACGGAACAGTGAGTGGAGCAGAGTAGAGCTGAGCAGTTTGTGGGACGGTTGGAATGGCCCATGGAACAGTGAGCAGAGCGAAGCAGTTTGTGGGATGGTTGGAGCAGCCCACGGAATAGCGAGCAAAGGCTGCTCCAATTGTGGTGAAGGCTGAAGAAGAACTTCACGGAGAGGCAGGGCAGTCGGCCCTGGCCCACGTAAGGTGCCCCTCAACATCCTGTGTGCCCCCCTCCCCCCATTTCCACCCAGGCTGGAGGGGTAAAACTCTGCAGATAAACTTTTGAACTCTGGGGCAGCACTGACCAGGGACAGAGACTTTTGGGTTGTTGGACTTTGGAGTGACTGGACTTAAGACCCTAAGGAGAAAAGGACATTGCCAAAACCTACTTGGTGGGTCTTTTGCTCATGGTTTATGTTATGAATCCGGTTTGTGGTGTTTCCCTAATACGATACCACATTGTATCACTCCTTTATTAAAAGGATTTTACTATGCTCAGAATCTGTGCTTGCGAGAGGGGAAGTATTGCCTCCTAGAAGTGCCCGGGGTGGGGTGGTATGTAATTGTCCCAGGTCACTGAGTGGGAGCTCGAGCTGGTTTTGCATTGCGTTATTGGCTGCTGTGGCAGGGGAAAGACTCCCCTCCTTCCCAGCCTCAGCTCTGTGGCTGCTGTGGCAGTGGAGAGACCCCACTTCTTCCCAGCCCCAGCTCGGGGGCTGCTGTAGTGGGGGAGAGAGGGCACATCCATCGCATTAGAAAGGTAAGACTACTCATATTAAAATTAAAATATGAGTTGTGTGCTTTTATTTGTAGAACAAAAAAAGTTTATTATTGTTGTTTTTTTTAATATAGCGCCTTTATCCAAAGTGCTTTACAATAGTTAGCTAACAGTATAAACAACATTTGGAAAGATCATTAAGTGATCCGCCAAGACCCTCGGCGATTTTCAAGTGGTCTGCGGGGAGGAAAAAAAGTGAGAACCACTGCTCTACAGGATACCAGCATTCCTATTGATTTCAGTAGGATCAGGTTCAAACCCTTTAACCAAATACCAGGGACTAGCATCCTCTCTGAGATTCTGGGTATTTCTCCCACCTACAGGATACAGGTTATCAGACCCAAGGACAGCATAGTCCCTGCTGTGCTATATGTAGAGCATGTTGCTGCATGTGCTACAAGAGGCTGCTTTATTACAAATGGTTCAGAGCCCCTTGGATTGGTGTAAACATCTCTTTTGCCAGCCAGCCCAAGTAGAGTGGAGAGCACTGTTGTGCAGAGGGCTGAACTCTGCCCAGGGTAATAAAAACCAGCTCAAACTGTTGCATAAAATTGTTCAGAAAACAGTACAAAAGAGAAAGAGGAAGATGGGATTGGTCCAAATGAAAAAGGCTGCTGATGCCGCCCAACAATTGTGGTAAGGTAAATGAGAGGATAATGAACCCTAATGGGTGTGCTGGAAATTAGACCTAATTGGTGGACAAAATAATGACGTTAGTTCAGTCTTTTGCTCTGGGTGCCCATCTGATGACATGATGTTGCTGCTGATGTTGCACAATTTGTCGGGATTCAGAAGGGTTCAGCAGATCAAAGCAAGTGCGCAGCTGTCATCCCATCATTAGAAAGGCGAGGATGCCTGGGTCGTAGCATGAGGTGTGTTTCTGTAGGAAAGTAAGAAGGTATCCAGATGCTTTTGAATGGAGTGTTGTCCCCTTGCTGATTTCAAAGCGTGTTTCATTATCTGCACAAATCTGTCAGCTAATCCATTGGTGGATGGATGATATGGTGCTAACGTGATGTGTGTATCCCATTTGCCTTCAAAATTTTTAAACCTGAGAGATGAACTGCGTTCGTTGTCGCTCACAGTTGTTCTGGCAGACCGAAATGACTCAAGAGTCCCCGTAGTTTTTGTAGTCTCTCTCCAGTAGTGGACTGCATTATAGAGACTTCTCCATTTAGAATGGGCATCTACTGCCACAAGAACATGCTTCCTTCAGGGGCCAGTGAAGTCAATGTGAATACGTTGCCATGGGTTTTCAGGCCAGTCCATGGTTTAGGGGCGCCCACTGGGGTGCATTCCTCACACCCTGACATGACATACAACTTTGCCTTCTCTTCATAGCACTGTCCAATCCAGGCCACCAAATAGCTTTGTGCAATTTCCTTCATGCGCACTATTCCACCAGTGACCAAATGTAGCTGTGCTAACATCTGTGATCTCAGTGATGTGAACAATGAACGTCTCCCCCACAACAAACAACCAATTGGACCGAACTCCGTCCTCCTGACGTGTAATAACAAGGTCGGGTGAACCGGAGAGTTGTCGAGAATTTCCATGCATCACCAGTCCATAACTTGGGACAAATAGGTCAACGCGAGTTTACTTCTCTTATGAAGTAGCAGTGAGGGTGTATTCTCTACCTTTCAAAGTAGAAATTCCTTTAGGGCACTCTCTGATGTTTATCGCAAGCAACCTTGAGAGGCCATCTGCATTGCCGTGCAGAGTGGATTTCCGAATTATTTCATATGTGTGTGCTGAAAGTAACAATGCCCAACGGGCATACGACTAGCAGCTAGTGGCGGAATGCCTGTTGTAGGTCCAAAAATTGAATCAGAGAGTCGATGGTCTGTGAGAAAGATAAACTTTCCCCCAAGCAGTACTGTAAAATTCCGAATTCCAAAAACAATTCTAATGCCTCACTTTGATTTGGGCGTAGTTATTTCTGCTTTGCTTAGAATGCATGAAGCAACAATATACTCTCTTCTCCCAGGCATAATGTGTGACACGACTGCTCCCACTCCATAAGGGAGATCGCACCAGTATGTAGGGTAATATGGATCAAAGCATTAGAACTTCAGAATTTGGTCAATGCATCTTAGCTTTGTTATTGCAACATCACAGGCCTTCAGTCCACTCCAGGCCTTGTTTGCCAAGGAGCCTGAAGTGGTTTTAGCATTGGCTAACTTGAGATCAACTTCTCCATAAGTTCAGAGTCCTAAAACAAGGCCAGCTGGCTTACATTTCGAGTGGAGCCTCCACAATACTTTAATTATTGCAGGGGCCTTATAAGAACCTGCAGAATCCATGATTGCTATCCAAATTATTCAACAGAGCTTGAAAATTCACACTGTCTTGTCGAACCATTAGCCATACTCTTCAGTCTTGTTAGAGTAGCCTCTAAATTCTTTAAGTGATCTTCTTATTCCTTGTCCAGGACCAGAGATCATCATCCCATGATAGCACTGAACTCTCTGACTAAGACCACACATCTGCGTCCATAGCCCTCTGAACAGGCGGAGCAGCGTTAATATTCCGACAAGGGTAGCGACAGTATGGATAAAGCCTCTTATGAGGCACAATAGTCCAAATCAGTCTAGACTTTCTCTATCACGTGCATCTGTAAATATGCTTGACTCAGATCAATCTTACTTACTTTGTCCTCAGCCAGCTGCGAAAGATGTCATTGATGTGGAACGTGTATTTTGCCTCTGCAACAACACTGGTTACATGACTTTAAATTCACCACAAATCCGGAGAACATTTTCTACACTATTGGCGATAGAGAGGCCCTATGAGCTATGGTATATGGTCATTAGGCACCTCCATTGGTGACAGCCTCGACGTCTGCTTCAACATTTTGGCCCTGATGCATATGCACCACATTCGGCTTTCAGAATATTTGGTGGATGTCAGATTTAATGTTCAGTCACAGTTATTCCCTATACTTCCCCATAATCATCCAAAACACAGCATATTCTCTATAGGGTTAGACTGTTTCTTCTTACTCTGTACAGTCACTTCTGCCCAGTTTCAGGCTGATACTCCCCAAGCCAACGACCCTACCATAAGCGAGTCGTTATCCTCTCACCACAAACATGGCAATATTAGCAGCTGGACTCCATGAGCTTCCCACCTTAAATCAATATCCAACTGGGCACAGCTTTTCCTTTACTCTTCAGAACAGTTTTTACGATCGGAAATGCCTGTAGCGATTTCTTTTCTATACACGATCTCGACCCAGCAGACGCTGACGTGTCAGTTCCATGCGTATAGGTTTGCATCCAACAACGGGTTACTCTAGTAATTATGTGAGCTCCATCAAAACAAACATGAGTGCACTTCGCTTATGTGATGATGCACCTTGACTCATCCTGGTTTCTCTAAGTAGCAGTTCCTTTTGTCGCAGACCACAGGCCTCTTTTCTTTTCTTTAAGGACACTCAATGTGTCCCTTTTTGCCACCAGGATCGAACACCAGGTCCTTACACCAGCATTCTGATTGCCTGGTGACCTTGGCTTACCACTCAGTTGGTAACATCCTGAACTCTGCAACAGTTTTGTGGGTAGTGTTCATTTGACATTTTTTTGCACACCCTAGAGGATGCACCGATTGTATTGCGCCTCCTTTTAGCCAGTTCACGGAGGACAGCAAATATTCAACAGCCTCATGTAATTAAACTGAGCCTCTTCAGTAGGCGCTTCCGTATAGCTTCACTGTACAGGCCACACACTAACCTGTTCACACAGGTGCATTCATTAACACTCTTTAAATTTCACAGGTTCTGCTGCTTTTTTAAAGTGCTACAAATTGTACAACTGTTTTCATTTCTTTTTGCTCTTTTTGTGAACCTATATCTTTCAGGCAATTACCCAGTGGTTTTCGGGGAAAAAGGACCCTAGGATTCCACAGCACTGTAAGATTTAGTCTCAGGCTTAATAGGGTGTAGTAAGCTGCGTAGCAGGGAGTAGGTTTTAGCCCCTACAATACTTAAGAATATTGGCACCTTTTTCGCTTCTATAATGTCATTTGCAATAACAAAAAGCTGAAAACGCTCAGTATACACATGCCACTGCTCTATATTCTCATCAAAAAGGTTCCAGTGGCCTGGTCAGAGTAGCCATGATTTTTAGTTTCACTTTCACAGTCAGTGAAAACAAGCAGTTTTTTTGTTTGTTTTTTTACCTTGACTTCTATTTCCTTCTGTTACGGGAGCAGGACCAGAATCCCATCCATCGTCGCCACTTGTTATATCCTTGGAGGCAGTCGGTTCAGGAAGAAATCACTTGAGGCCAGACAGCAGACAGCTAACAAAACTACCATTTATTTACACATACAGAGCTCACCTAACCGGCCGAAACAGGCTAGGCTATCTAGGCTATCCCCTAATAATCTAACTCGGTTGCCATGGGAACAAAAACCATGACAACCAAATACACAACAGTTATTCTACTCACTACTCCCTTTTGAGGTCCTTTAAAAAAGACTTTGGCGGGAGGTCAGAACACGGGAACAGCTGGACTGAAAGGAGCAAGTTTCACTTTCATGGCTGCCATCCCCATATCTCCTGGGATCCGTCACAACATGGTTGGAACATCATCAGACGAATCCTGAGAAATGCTCTGAGAAAGGGAATCACTGGCATTGCCAAAGCTGATGGAGTGGCAAAGTCCTGAACAAACCTGAAATGTGAGACTTGGGTTCCTGCTGTCGCCACCCACCCCTTCCCTGCTCCTCACTGTCATTTCTTTCCCAACCTTATTTCTTCTGTAACCCCTCTCCCCTCTCTCTTTTTGCCTCTTGTTTAATAAGACTCAGGGTTTGCCTGAGATTCTGTCTCTTTCACAACACTGCTGTGGACTGGAACTAGGCAGCCTGAAACTGGTGTAGGTTTGCCAGGTCTCAGAGTGGCTGAGAAGACTATGTGCCGTGCCTGTGTTTCTCCAGCAGTGAGGCTGCAAGTGAGAGTCAACCCCAGAGACACAAGTTGCACTGTCTGCCTTTGCTGTTCATTCCTCTTCCCCCTTGTGTGGGGTTGTCTCATTTTGTGATCAAGGAAATGGACTCAGGCTTTAACAACAACAGCACCAGCCCATTGCAATTACATTTTTCCCCTTTTTTCCAAAAACGGAAGTTAGAGGCCTAAATACCTTCGAAGATCTGGGTCGTATTGCCATCTTTACCATTTAAAGACTGTTTTTTCCTTATAAAAAACTCACCAGTTGAAGGGAAGGGGATACTGTTTAAATAAAAGCCTTAATTAACGCTTTACATTTCAAATGCTACAGCTGTTTTCCCTTCTTTTTCTGTATCTTTAATAAAAGGTTGTCAAAAAGGTAATGGTAGTTGTTGCCATGGGAATAAGCAGGCTAAGAGCTCTGTACTGGAAACCCTGTTTCACTGTTCAGTGTTGCACAGAGACAGGGTCACGTTAACATCTTTGACCGGCTAGGTCCATTTATTCTATTTATCTAAATTAACACAACAGCACTTACACTAGATGCCTGCCTAATATGGCTCAGCAGTTTTGCAATAGCTGTAAAACAACTGAACAAGAATTAGGAAGTAAACATGACTGAATATTTGTGTGTTTTCCTCTTAGCTGCCCATCACCCCTTCCCTGGCACATGTAGAGAATTTAACTTTGAAGGCTGAATCTTTCTTTCCTCCCCCTGCAAGAATTTTACTTTCTACATCACCATAGTGTCTCAACACATCATAGAATATCAGGGTTGGAAGGGACCTCAGTCCAACCCCCTGCTCAAAGCAGGACCAATCCCCAGCTAAATCATCCCAGCCAGGGCTTTGTCAAGCTGGGCCTTAAAAACCTCTAAGGAAGGAGATTCCACCACCTCCCTAGGTAACCCATTCCAGTGCTTCACCACCCTCCTAGTGAAATAGTTTTTCCTAATATCCAACCTAAATCTCCCTCACAGCAACTTGAGATCATAACTCCTTGTTCTGTCATCTGGTACTACTGAGAACAGTCTAGATCCATCCTCTTTGGAATCCCCTTTCAGGTTGAAAGCAGCTATCAAATCCCCCCTCATTCGCCTCTTCTGCAGACTAAACAATCTCAGTTCCCTCAGCCTCTCCTCATAAGTGATGTGTTCCAGCCCCCTAATCATTTTTGTTGCTCTCCACTGGACTCTTTCCAATTTTTCCACATCCTTCTTGTAGTGTGGGGCCCAAAACTAGAGACTAGACCAGAGGTGGGCAAACTATGGTCCACTGGCCACATCCAGTCCACGGGACCCTCCTACCCGGTCTCTGAGCTCCTGGCCTGGGAGACTTGCCCCCTGCCCCTCCCCTGCTGTTCCCTCTTCCCTCACAGCCTCCGCTCGCTCCGACGGCAGAGCTGCTAGCTTCTGGGGCAGTTGCAGAGCCCGGCCTGACCTGGTGCTCTGTGTTGTGCAGTGGCAATGTTGTGGCTGGCTCCAGCTGGGTGGCACGGCTGTAGCACCGCCAGCCACCGGTGCTCCAAGCTGTGCGGTAACGGGGGCAGGGAGCAGGGGGGTTGGATAGAGGGCAAGGGAGTTCAGGGTGGTGGTCAGGGGGTGGGGGTGTGGACAGGGGTTGGGGCAATCAGAGGGTGGGGAACAAGGGGGTTGAATGGTGGGCAGCGGTCCCAGGGGGCAGCCAGGAAGGAGAGTGGGGGTTGGATCGTCTGGCGGGGGCAGTCAAGGGCAGGTGACCCCAGGGCAGTCAGGGGACCCCAGGGCAGTCGGGACAGGGAGAAAAGGTGGCTGGATGGGGCAGGGGTCCTGGGGGGGCCATCAGGAATGAGAGGAGGGGTTGGATAGGGCGGCGGGAGTCTGGGGGCAATCAGGGGACAGGGAGTGTGGGGGGCATCAGGGAACAGGGGGAGGTTGGATGGAGCAGGAGTCCTGGGGAGGGACAGATACGGGGTGGGGGACAGGCCACGCCCCCCTCCGCTAACCAGCCCTCCACACAATTTCCAAAACTTGATGCAGCCCTCAGGCCAAAAAGTTTGCCCGCCCCTGCACTAGACAGTACTCCAGATGAGGCCTCAGCAATGCCAAACAGAGGGGAATGATCACATTACTCGATCTGCTGGCAATGCTCCTACTTATACACCCCAAAATGCCATTAGCCTTCTTGGCCACAAGGGCACACTGTCAACTCATATCCAGCTTCTCATCCACTGTAACTGCTAGGTCCTTTTCTGCAAAACTTGCTGCCTAGCCACTCGGTCCTAGTCTGTAACAGTGCATAGGATTCTTCCGTCCTAAGTGCAGGACTCTGCACTTGTCCTTGTTGAACCTCATCAGATTTCTTTTGGCCCAATCTTCTAATTTGTCTAGGACCCTCTGTATCCTATCCCTACCCTCTAGCGTATCTACCACTCCTCCCAGTTTAGTGTCCTCTGCAAACTTGCTGAGGGGGAATCCACACCATCTTCCAGATCATTAATGACGATATTAAACAAAAACAGCCTCAGGCCCATCCCTTGGGGCACCCTCTTGATACCAGCTGCCAGCTAGACATGAAGCCATTGATCACTACCTGCTGAGCCCAATGATCTAGCCAGCTTTCCATCCACCTTATAGTCCATTCATCCAGCCCATACTTCTTTAACATCCTCTACCAACTGCACCATTGTCTCCCTTCTGGAACCAGTAATGTTTAAATGCTGGACATTCCAAACCGCATTACCCCTGAATCCTCCATCTACTAGCACTTTGCAGGCTTTGGATTTCCCCTTGAGGCTCTAAGGAGACCAGTTCTAAGGCAAGCATTTTTAGCTTAACAGGATTGTTTCTCATTATTTAAACACAGGGGGGGAAATCACAGACTGACAGATGTTATAGAGTCCTTCAACCTCCCTGGAATGTGGTGGTTTTGAGTAAATGTTATTACTAGTAATGAGTAGTTGATGTGAGGTTATGGTACAATTTATAGTGGCCTTATTTTAACTTTGATCACAGCTGAACTAAATCTCTGAAGTCAGCTCTGTGCCTTAACCTTAAGACTCGGCAGATACAAATCTTTCTGCTGAAAGAAGCAGTGGGGCTACTTGTTTAGCTCCACTTTAGAAAAACTGTCTTGTGGCTAGCATAGGAGGTGAGGAGTTTGTTCTGGGGTCTAGTCCCAGCTCTGCCACTGGCTTTAGATATATTCCTGAGCAAGTTACTTAATTTCTCGGTATCACTTTCTCCATGTGTAAAATAAATCTAATAGTGAGTCACAACGGTTTGGGGGATGAATTATCATTAGCACTAATTAGATGAAGCCCACGTTCCTAATAATGTTCTAGTGACACTGCCGAGCCACTGAAAATGTCTTACACTGTAATTCAGGCTGTTAGGGGGCTGGTTAGGAGCCAGCACTCACAAATCTTGGTTCTACCCACTCCCAAACTAGTACAGCGACAGATACTGAAAAAAACCTTTCTGTTCCAACCCTTGGGAGAAGACTGTGACATGAAGTGTTGCTGGGCCAAACTCTGGTCGTACTGTAATCAATGGGAAATTTACCATTGACTTCATTGCAGGCAGGATCTGGCCCCTGGACTTTTGAATACAAACCAGTCTGGTGACAAAGGCCTTTGCAAAGGTGAAGGGCTGATAAGATAAGGGCTAACTTTTCTTCCACTTTTTCTCTCTCTGTTCTGTTGAGTTGATTCCTGCAATAGTGAGCTCATGTGTTGTGCGACTGGGATCTGGCTGGCAACACACACAATGCTAGCTGGCAGGGGACTATGTTAAATCCAACAAGGGGGTCACGCCTCTGCAAGCTTGGATCAGTCTAAGTCTCCCAAGATATGTCACTAAGACACTCAGGGTCAAATTCATCTCTGCATTTAACTACTGAAGCCAAGATTGTTATGCTCAGGATGAACTTGGCCCACTGTTCCAGATTGACATGCAATGTCCCCAAACCTGATAACTCTGCAGCTTTTGATGACTGGATTTCTAACTCTATTTGTTGAACAGCTTGTCATGAGCCTTCCCTAACTGGAGGGACTTTACCTTTAAATAGGCTGCAGAAAGCTGTGCTCTACATAAACCACTCCCACAAAGAAGATTATGTGAGCTCACACTGCTGCTGGCTGGATTTAGAAGAGAGATCTCCAAGGAGAAGGCCAGATACTGTTTTATGGGAGGTCTTTTGAAGAAGAATCAGTTAATTGTCCTGTTCATCATCTTACAAGGAAGCAGCCCCTGTTGTATATACTGAACATATGCTAGTCTTATCTACACCTCAGGGGGCAGCAGACAACTTAAGAGGTATCTCTGCATTACACACATGCCCCCAAGTACTGTGTTTACAGTCTCTCTTCTGGGCTATATGTACAATATACTGGAATTTCCTATCCCAAGATTTCTTGCATGGAGCTGTCAGATGTGGGAACACCAGGCTTGGTGAAGGAGTTCCCAACTCTCCCATCACGTACCTCTGATTTCTCACTAGGCTCTAAAGACCCTGTCTACATTACAGAATTAACTGTGCTTGAACATGGTTGTGAAACACGCTTACAGCCCGACTGTTATAACATGGCCTTTTTTTTTCTTATGCAACCAGAAAAACCTCTGTTATAACTATGTTGAAGGACCATGTTTTAGCCTAAATATCTACCAGAACCAATCACTGTTCCAATCACATGCATTTTTCAGTCCACACAGGCAAGAACAAAATATTCCCTTGTTTTAATAAATCACTTAGCCTGCAGCCATGTTTAAAGATGGTTGGTGTTGCAGGACAGAGGAGAGATTCTGCCCATGTCCACAGTGGGAATACAACCTTGCTAGCTACAGTCATGTTTAAATGATCTGTAGGATTTAACTGGTATCCAAAAGGCAATGTGGACTGGACCAAGGCTCAGGTGCCAGGAACCACTCAGTTCTAATCAGCTTTGCCACTGACTCACCATGTGTTCTTGGTCAAGCTGCTTAATCTCTCTGTGCTGAGTCCTATCTGGATTCATTAGTTTAGGTTGCCTAGTGGTTTGAGAATATGAAGGTCTCTGCAATATTATCCAGCTTGTTTCTCTTGACCAGTCAGACCTATGCTAGGTAGACTGTCCTGCATAGATCCTGCCACATATGACTGTTTTACAACATGGTTCTCCAAACAATAACTCTCTCCAAACTGACCAGGGAAAGCATGCCAGCACCCTGCCAGCTAACAACAGCCATGTTGACATGCTGCTGTGGCTAAAGCTGTTCTGATCTCATGGGGGCAGGAGCTTGGAGCGTCTTCTGGTCAACTGATCTGAACCTGAGCCTTCTGCCTGAAGACAAACTTCACTAGGATAAAATAGTTGAAGTGAACAAGAAAAGAAATGTAAAGAAGCAAAGAACACAAAATGTCTGAGGAGCTGCCACATCAGAAATATAGTAACTCCCGTAGGTCTGGAGAGTAGGTTGAGCTGTGAAATTTCAATAATAATTATTAATATTCTCAGCATCTATATATCTGTAGGTCTCAAACCCCTTTACAAAGGGGATCAGTATCATTATCTCCGGTTTACAGACTTGGGAAAGCAAAGCACAGGGAGGTGAAGTGACTTAACTAAGGTCACCCATTGACAGAGCCAAGAATAGCACCAGGCCTCCTACTGGTTAGTCCAGTGTGCAAGTCACTAGGCCACATAGACTCACTCAAGCTAGCAGCAACTCCAAATCAAACTCCCCTAGTAGCTCAGCTCAAAGTTGCAAGTTCAGTACCTCATAGAGGTGAACCCAAGCATTGAAGCTAGGATCCAGAGCCAAGCCCATGCTTCTCCAGCCTGGGGAGGAGTTTGGATTTAGGGTTCCAGTTAAGCCCATTATAGAGATGGGCCCATCCTGTGTAGTTAGGATCCTGAGTCAAATTTCTTCAAAGCTTCAGGGAGGTTTCAGATCATGACACCTGATTTGCACTCCTAGCTAGTCCTAACTGGTGACAGGCACAAATCCAGCACTGTTCCAAGCCTTCGTGGCTTTGATTTCTTGTCTGCCAAATCCAAGACAACTGGCCAGCTCAGATTCCTTCTTCCTGATTCTGGAATCAAGTTTCTGCTAGACTAGGACTGCCAGCTCCAATCATAGAATGAATTGAGCTCACTGCATACTGAGCCGGGTAGCTGCTCATGTGATTGGCCCTCCCTTGCTGCCCCTCATATGGAGAGGAATTATCCTGCTTCTTCCCAGAGAAAACTCCCTATCCCCTAAGAATGAGAGCAGAGATCTCCCTGCTTCCCCAGGGAGAAGGGGAGAAGCCATCCACATGATCTCCAAGGGTAAGTCAAATGGTAGCCTGCAAACCAGGCCAGTGTCACTTTAATGAAGTTTCCCTGGCATACATGCAGAGATGAGCAGCTGCTTTGGAAACACTTCATCTCCCCACTTAGTAATTAGCACTAGAGTCAGTAAAAAGCTGTGCACTAAAGCTGAGCGTGCTACTGAAACTGCTTATTAACTCTCAGCTCCCCACAGGACCAGCCACTTTGTTCCTCACTGGTTCCTGCACTGGGTAGGTTTGAGCACACACAAGTCTCCAAGGTACTGTACTCTCAGCTATAGAGATGGGAGAGTTGTGTAACTAATACCTGTTTGAACCTGCTTGCTATAGCACAGTTTGCCATCTATGCTGTGGCAGTGAATGTTTAGAGATGGGCCTATTCTCCCTGTGTAGTAATAAGGAAGCTTTGCCCTTTCCAGCTGAAGATCTCAACATAATTTTACACCAGTGCATAAGTATTATCACCTCCATTTTAGAGCTCAGGAGTCCAAGGGGTTTGGCGCAGGTGGCACAATGAACAATGCTAGCAATACAACCAAAAGCACTGTCTTCCAGTGATGGGCTTTAACCACTAGACAAAACTGCCACCCACCATACAAGGTCTTTGCTTGACATCAGTGGCAAGGCTGGCATTAGGTTTTTGCAGGCCCTTGTATGAAGTAAGAAGCAGGTGCTTGTCACATTTCTCCACATATCAGCCTCCTATCTGCTCTCATCCTTCCCCTTCCCTGCCCCCCACTCTGACAGCCTTCTGTAATTTGTATGTGAACCCAGCTATTTACCTAACAAGCAAGCAGTTGAGGAATGGTAGTGGACAGTGTGAGGCAAGAGGAGCATGGCTGCAGCCCATTCTGGATAAGATGCCCCTACTGTAGGATGGGGAAAGTAGCTGGAAGATGCGGTGAAGACTATATCTGCCCTTTTAACTGAGCAGGTGTGTCCACCATTTGTTAGTTGAGCTCACTGTTGGGGAGGAGGGGAGTTTTTGGCTCCCCATTTGCTGTTAGACAATTGGTTAGCAGAAGTGACCAGAGTGGCTCTTCAATCCCAGCTACCTGCATAGGGTCAGCTGTCTATTCACCACTTCTTGTCTACTCGCCCCACAGTGACATGACTCTGATCAGCACAGAGTGACTGGAGGGAAGATAGCAGCATTTTAAGCCTATTTTTCAATCACAAAAACATTTTATATAATGTTCTTGAATTATCCCATGGAACTCACTGCCATAGGAATTTATCCGAGTCAACGTATAGAATACCCTGCTGTAGGATACTAATGAAATTCGCCCATGGAACACACTGTTACAGACCATGAGGGCTCATAGTAAAGGATATTACTGAGATTAACCCATAGAACTCAGGTTTCAGAGTGGTAGCTGTGTTAGTCTGTATCAGCAAAAACTATGAGGAGTCCTTGTGGCACCTTACAGACTAACAAATTTATTTGGGCACAAGCTTTTATGGGCTAGAACTCACTTCATCAGATGCATGGAGTGAAAAATACAGTAGTAGGTATAAATTCACAGCACATGAAAAGATGGGAGTTGCCTTACCAAGTGTGAGGTCAATCTAATGAGACAATTCAATTAACAGTAGGATACCAAGGGAGGAAAAATCACTTTTGTAATGGTAATGAGAGTGGCCCATTTCAAGCAGTTGACAAGCAGGTATGAGTAACGTTAGGGGGAAATTAGTATGGGGGAAATTAGGTTTAGGTATTGTAATGACCCAACCACTCCCAGTCTTTATTCAGGCCTAATTTGATGGTGTCCAGTTTGCAAATTAATTCCAGTTCTGCAATTTCACGTTGGAGTCTGTTTTTGAAGGTTTGTTTGGTTGAAGAATTGCCACTTTTAGTTCTGTTACTGAGTGACTGGCGAGGCTGAAGTGTTCTCCTACTGTTTTTTTAATGTTACAATTCCTGATGTCAGATTTGTGTCCATTTATTCTTTTGCGTAGAGACTATCCAGTTTGGCCAATGTACATGGCAAAGAGGCATTGCTGGCACATGATGGCATATATCACATTGGTAGATGTGCAGGTGAACTCACTGTTGCAGGATGTTTTGAAGTTACCTTGTGGAATTCATTGCAACAACATATTACTCAGGTTAACTTGTGGCACTCACTGATGCAGGATATTACTGAGGTTAACCTATGGTGCTCATTGAAGTGGGATAGCACTGAGGCTAATCTACAGAACTCTCTGCCACAAGATATGTGTAGATGCAGATTGGAACTCAACTTTCATAGTGCTTAAGACTCTTACATTACATGGAAGTGCAGATCTGAACAGGATTCATACACAACATCTTGTGCCTATGACTTCTACAAATTAAGCTCAGTTTGAGTTTCAGATCAGAAGTTTTGATTCTTCTCATTATATAGACAGGAGTCAGCTAATATATTTTGACATGGATCGAGTCCTGGATTGAGGGTTTGGAGAAGGAGTGTTTTGGTTTGGGTCCATCTCTACTGTCAAACACCCTTGAAATTTACAGAAGTTCCGCTCCGGATGTTCACCCTATGACTGGGTCCATCTCCAGTGTAAAGATCTACATGAGAGAAAGAGGGACAGAAAGCCTAAAGCTGCCTAGTCTTTCACCCAGCTGTGATGAAAACATAGTGTTCATTCATCTCACCATAAGAAACCCATTAAAGAGACAAAGGGGACAACTCTCTGTGTCCATTTTAAAATCTTTATATGGACTGTGGCACCTTTTTATTTCTACCCCACAGGAAGCCACAACAATGCATTGGGTTCAGAGGAGGGCAGGGGATGCGAGGGGTAATATCACATCCAGTTTCCTCTTTTAAACATGTGGCAACTGACAAAGCTTCCTGTTCCATTTTTTATGAGCACACTAAACACAGGTGACCCTCTAATAGTAGGCTGACCCTATTTCCCAAAGACAAAATGGGACACCCCTCGGTTGCTTGCCCAAGGCCGCCTCCCGCCCCAGGTGAGGCTGTTGCCCATGGCTGAAACCCTGCTTCCCCCATTGCCTGTGGCAAGAACCCTGTGGGGGACGCCCTCTGGAGGCTGTTACTGTAACATTGCCTCCCCTCCCCAGTTTTGCCTCCCGTGCTGCAGGGGGCTGGCATCTCGTTCCTCCACACCGCCCCCCCACTTTTTTGACAAGAGTGGGCATTTGTCCTGTTTGCTCTTGCCAGAGGTGGCTCCAGGCTTCAGCACGCCAAGCACGTGCTTGAGACGGCATGCCGCGGGGGGTGCTCTGCCGGTTGCCAGGATGGCGGCAGGCAGGCCGCCTTTAGTGGCACGCCTGCAGAGGATCTACTGGTCCTGCGGCTCCGGTGGACCTCCCGCAGGCATGCCTGCGGAGGGTCCGCTGGTCCTGCGGCTCCACCGAAGCCGCGGGACCAGTGAACCCTCCACAGGCACGCCTGCAGGAGGTCCACTGGAGTTGTGGGACTGGCGACTGGCAGAGCGCCCCCCGCGGCATGCCGCTGTGCTTGGGGCGGCAAAATGTCTAGAGCCGCCCCTGGCTCTTGCCAACTGATCATGTCAACAAGAGCAAACTGCACAAATACCTCCTTTTGGGAAAAAAAGTCAGGATGGCCGGGACAAGGCTTAAAAAAGGGACTGTCCTGCCCAAAACAGGCCATATGGTTGACCTACCCAATAGCCATCTGCACACTGTGGCTTCCTTTTCCCATCCGTCCTTGGTAGCCCATATCAGGACACACTGAAAACCTGGGCACCATTTAAAGGCCTTTAGAATAGATCATTTTGTGCCATTCCCTATGTCTAAGTGGGCCCAAAGGAGGAACCACACCAAACAGCTGGTCCACCTACGAAAAGCTCTCATATCCTGATTTTTAACTTCCTATTTGTGGATGCACAGATGTTGCTTATCTTAGGTCTCCCTGTGTTGGCCCTCTAGGATCAGCAGCCAGATTTTTGCAGCCCTTGATGAGAGGTTTTCACATATGTTGTCAGTAGCTACCAGTGTGGTGCTCTGCTCTTGTTCGATGATGATAAGTTGGCTGCGTGTGTGTTCCCTCTGTGTGCTCCCCCAGCCCTGCGCAGATCGCTGACACAGCAAACCCTGAGGGAACCCCCAAAGACCACAGACTCTGATAAGGTATGAAAGAACCTGAGCCAGGTTTATTGTCGAATGAAGCCTAGTAATAGTTTCTCATAGACTCTACAAGACATACTATGAATTTGTGCCCCCTGGCAATGGACCGGCTCACTCAGTGGTGGGACTTTCCATTGCCCCCTAGTCCAGACAAAGAAGTGCACTCCAGGACCTATTTTTATACAGTTACAGGACAGATTACTCATCTGTACTGACATATTGAGGTACAGTCCCTTGACTCATTAGGGTGCTGTCTCCCCCTTTGATCATGTTATTTCAAACAAACAGATGTAGCCATCATGCTGTGCTTTTGACCCTGTCTTTAAGATGCACCTGCCTGTTCCTCATTATCTCTGTGGAGTGTCCTCATATCGGGATGTCCAGGTACCATCTTGGCACAAGTTCCTCTTATTAGCACTTATATGTGGATGCACCTGCTTTTAGCAGCACTCTTCTTGCCAACTTCTCTGAGTGAGACCTGCCTCTGGCTCACAGCCCAGCTTTTGCTTAGCAATGCCTGGAAGTACTTTGGTTCAGGCTTCAGGCCTCAGACTGGGCCTTTGATACAAGAGTTTATGTTTCAGGGCCTCATCTTACTATACCATACTGTTTTCTTTATAAGGAATGGCCACCCATTTCCTCTTCTCTCTGCCTCCTTCCTCCTCCCCTGCCCCCAACTGACATGGGAATTCCACTTACGTGTATTAGACACACTCTTTGTCTTCATGTCACATAGTGCTGTGATCTACTCAAATCTCACAAGCTGAGCATGGTCAGGCCAGGTCACGGCATCAAATGCCCTCAGGGAACACCAGGTTCTACAAGAAATAGTGGTGATGCTGGCACTCTCCCCTCTGAGTCAGTACAGAACCCAGTGTCTCAGCATGGTGTCAGGGGTCAGTATGCTGACAAAGGGACCAATTTTCAGGTGAGATGTAAAACTAAGGTCTTGTAAAGATCCAATGACAATTTTCACAAGAGTAGGGATGGTGGGCCTGGTGGCTTTTCCAAATGTCAATGTAGATCATTACTATTTATTCAGCTTCCCTAAATTCCTTTAACAGTTTCAGTTGGAAGAACTACGCCCCCCTCCTATAAAATTTCTTCTCAGAGGTGGCTTCATTTCATTGGTGGGTGAGAAATGAGCATGTACCCAGTCCCTACAGCACTTTTACAATGCATCCTGTGGGATGAACGGCGTTTATATCCATGTTAATTGTTATTACTACATCCACAGCCCACTTCTTCAACTTCCAGCCCCAAATGCTCTTTTCAGGGGGAGAAGAATGCAGATGGTTTTCTTTTTAGCCTAAAATTTATCTACTTTAGTTCTAAGACACCACTGAAAACGGACCTTGAGCCACAGCTGCAGACACCTTCCCGCAACCACAATCCTTCTGTTCCCCATTTGGTCAAAAATGTGTGTCTTTTGTACAAAATGATACTCTCAGCTTGTCCATGGCTGCAAAATCGCCAACCTGCTCTGTTGGTCAGGTGCTTAGCGCACTTCTACTATAGCACCAAAATGCAATTGGTCTGGCCTCTAGATTGAAAAAAACAAAGCAGGAGACCTGGCATATTAATTGTATAGAGAGACTCTTAATGTTTGAACCAACCATCCTAGTTGTTGCAAAGCCACATTTTCCCCAGGAGGGGGCACACATTTGCCATCCAAGGCTGCAGCAGCAAAATGTTAGAATGCACCAATGTATGCAGGGAGGAGATAAATTGATAAAAGGGCCAAATTTCATACTGGCATAATTCCATTGGAGTCAGTGGAATTATGTTAGTAGAGAATTTGACCCATTATATGTACAAAGGGGAAAGCTTGATTGGTCTATCTTAAGCAGAATTTCTCAACAGCAGTTATAGATCTAACGGCCTGATTCTGATCTTACTTACACCAAACTAATCAAGGGAAAACTTGTTTGCTTTCAGTGACGTTAATTTTCTGTCCAGTTAGTGTAAATGGGACAAGAGGCAGCCCCCCAAAGCTGTACTTCAAGGGAAGAACCATGTGTTGTGGTGGTATAAGGATTCAAACATATACCACCACAACTAACAGCACAGATAATGAAATGTTCTCATGACTAGAGGGAGATTTTGTACTTACATAATCCACGTAGGTTAAGTCAACACAGGGCTGGCTCCAGACACCAGCATCCCAAGCAGGTGCGTGGGGCAGCAATCTGCAAGGGGCGGCAGTCCGTGCGTTTTTGGCCCCAAGCAGAGCACCGAATTGCCGCCGCAGACGGCGGGGCTCACACATTTCCGCAGAGGAGGCAATTTGGAAGCAGTTTCTACGTTCATCTGTCCATGGCGGTGCAGCTTTTGTCTTCTGGCTGAAGACAGAAGCTGCCACTGAATTGCTGCCACCATGGAAACGCATGAGCCACCCTAATGGCACACAGACTGCCTCCGCCGTCAGCGGTGGCAATTCGGCGCCCTGCTTGGGGCAGCAAAAACAGTAGAGCCAGTCCTGTGTCTACACTGCAGTAAAACACCCACAGCTGCCCCAGGCTAGCTGACTGGGCCTCGCAGGCCTTGGGTTGTGTGGCTATAGAATTTCAGTACAGATGTTTGAGCTCGAACTAGAGCCTTGGCTCTGAGATCCCACGAAGGGGGAGGGCCCCAGAGCTAGAGCTCCAGCCTGAGCCCAAACATCCGCACTGTGATTTTATAGTCCTGAAGCCTGAGCCCCATGAGCCCAGGTCAACTGCTGTGGGTGTTGCATTGCATAGTGGCTGGTGTACACACGAGGTTTTACATGTTCTGAATAGCCCTCCTGCCCCCACTCCCTCCTTAGAGAAGATAATTTGTTAGCTCAAGTAGTTGACATGCACGTATTTAATACTGGTGATTCCAGGTTCAAACCCTCATGTCAGCCGAAGCAGCACTGGTTCTCTTTATATTATAGTACTTTATGATACTCATCATTGCACTTTACACACCAAGAGAGACAATTTGCTGGGGGAGGGAGAAGGAAAAACAGCAATCCCCAGAATGAGGGGTGTAGAATTTCCAGGGCTCCATTATCCAGACAGTCAGAGGGGCTGGTGATGTTCTGATAGCCATTATGTTGATGAAACTCATGAGCTGCTCCCTAGTTTCTGGGACTTGAAGACTGTGGGTGTGAAAGAGCTGACCCGAGCATGGAAGTAAGGGTGAGGCCTGGTCTACACTAAAAAGTTAAGTAGATCCAGCTATATCACTTAGAGGTGTGAAAAATCCCCAGCCCTAAGCAATGTAGTTAAACTGACCTAACTTCTGTCAACCTTGCTACCATCTGTTGGGCAGGTGGATTACCTAAGCCAACAGGAGAATCATTTCTGTTGTGTAGGTAAGGTCTATATTGAATCGCTCCAGCTGTGCCATGGTAGCCTTCCAAGTGCAGACAAGCCCTGAGTTAGCTGTGGTTGGTACAACTGAATCAAGGTTAGAGAATGGCCCAAGTCACAACATACAAATCCAAACCTGCAAGAGGAAGGTGATCCAGAGCCAGGGTTTTGGTGCACTTCTATCTTTGGTAAAGATGTTACATATGGAACATGCCTTTCTCATCTATTCTGGACAGGCAGAATAGGTATTTATGTCACAGTCATCATCACTATGGTATCAGAGCACACTTCTCCCAGCTCGGTATGCAGCTAACTGGCCTATTCTTTTAAGCAGGAAGCTGAGGATTTTACTGGATTACTTCTTGCCTCCCTGATAAAGGGAGATCCCTTCATTAGGTTGAAGGTCACTTTTGGGCATCATAGTTCACATTAATGGACCCCAGCAAGAACCTTTCACTGAGTGTGGAGGGGATTTTAGCCTCTGTCACTACTGGCCTCATTACCAGTGCATGCATGAACACACATGCACAAGGTGGGACCCCACCGAACCCCAGGATCCCAAACTCTGGGATCCAGTCTTCGCATCTGGTCCCTATTCCTATAACGGGCTGAACAAAACCCTCGAAATCTAAAGACACCAAAACTCTGGAGGAATTTGAGTCCAGATTTGGATCCAAATTTCCCAGCCTAGAATCATCTCTGCTACTCTCTGGCTATGTGGAAGCAGCTGACTAACATCACCCCCAGCGTCAGAGCCGTGCTGCTGCAAACATTGTTTGTGTCATGTGCTCATCCACAGACGACAAAATTTGTCCACTGATGGGACTGTTTTATTCTACATCATCCCAACCAATGGGTCACAAAGGAAAAATATACATATTGAAAACAGGTAACTGGAGCTGCCACATGCGCCTTGCCTGCTTCTCAGCTTTTGTTTTCTTCCAACCCTCCCTCAAGGACTCTACACTCTGCCTTCTCCTCTCTGTATAACATGCCCTTTGGCTTCTTCTGCTGCTACTGGCAACTCGGCACTTCATTTCCATTGTTCCCTAGTCCTGAAAAAGCTTCTTTCCTCCAGTTTCCTCAGTGATCTCTGTCTCCTTCTTCAGGTCCCTCCTTGGGACCATTTCTTTCTGCACTCTCCCCTCCCTGCTCTCAGCTCCGGTGCTCGCTCTCTCCTCTTTCCTCCTCCTAATTAATAAATTGAGACCAGGAAATGTGGTCTGAATTCTTGAATTCAATGGTCTGAATTCTTTGTGTGCTGCAACCCCCCAGAGCCACTTCTCCTTTCCCCTGGTTTGCCCTCCTCCATGACTGACTATCATCTCTCCTTATATTTTGTGTGTCATTTAGGGCCCCATCTGGCTAGAACTGACCTCCTGTTAGCTCAGGGATTGGAACCTTTCCTTATTATCTCTCAAGCTTTCATTGTACTATTGGTGCTGTACAAGTGCTAAGTATTATGTGACCTACAATCAAGCGTTAAAGACTGATGTTGCCTCTATGATTAACAGGTCTGTTTTCAGTGACTCACTTGTCTAACCAGAAGAAAATGAAAAGCCCTACAACACCCTTTTACATCAACCCCCTGCGAAAGGAACAAACTGGTTAATAAATAAATCCGACTGCAGTAAAAAGGTGAAACGCAATGATCCAATAAAGGATTCAATCTGGTAAATGAAAACATTTTCCATGTATAGATGCCAGCCAAAATGCATTTCGCTTACAGCAATAGAATACAGATATTAACAGAGACACTGTGTTTGTTCTTAGTGTGCCCTTCTGTATCAGATCTCCTTCCATGGTTAGGGCCCAATCCTGATCTGTGTTGAGGACTTGTGTCTCCCATTGACTTTCGTGGTATCTGTGGATGCTCTGTACATCTCAGCAGCGGACCATTAAAAACCAGTTCTGCTCTCGCTGAAATCAACAGCAAAACTTCCATTTATTTCAGTGGGATACGGACTGGGACTTTAAACTGTAAACTTTAAGGGACAAAGATGCTGATCTTTGGTTCATTCTCCATTATGCAGCTGTGGTCAAGAGTGTCTGGGGCAGCAGAGGAGTGGGGGACCTCAGGGAGCCAATTATACCAACTAGAACAATTTACCAAGGGTCGTGGTGGATTCTCTCTCACTGACAGGTTTTAAATCAAGACAGGATGTTTTTCTAATAGATCTGCTCTAGGAATTATTTTGGGGAAGTTCTCTGGGCTGTGCTAAACAGGAGGTCAGAGTAGATGATCACGTGGTCCCTTCTGGCCTGAGACTCTATAGATCTATGAAGAGCTCTCTGCTCAGTCCTGCTCCAGCACCAGCTTCCAGGCTGCTTTGGTGCCTGGCAATGTTCCCAAAGGACTGCCGCTGGGGGTAGCCCAGGTGCAACTCACTCCCCTGCCCCACACTCTTCCCTGGTGCAGCACAGAAGGAGTGGCATAGCAGACAGCTATGCAGGCTCTGAACCCTGCTGGGGACTCCTCTGTGCCCGGCAATTTCCAGCTGGGGAGAAGGTGGTTTCTTCTCCCTTTCTACCAGCTGAGAGGCGCGCAGGGAGCAGAGAAGTGGGTTGGCTCCATTATAAAGCAGTTTTTACACTTACAATGCTATAGTAAGTAAAACATAAGATGACTAGAGAGACACACTGCTGCAGCACTTTGGGGGCTTAACCCTTCTGGATGCTGCAGCCACTAGAGAGTGATGCAATCCCACACAGTATAGATATGTCAGCAGTGTATCCTGCGTAGACACACTTAAACACACGGAAAAGTGATGTGATGATGCATGCTTGAGCAAGCCTGGTAACACATACACACACACAAATGTAGGCGGATAGTATATATTGAGTTAACGCTAAGCATGAGTACATAAAGTCCCAGTCAAAGAGTGTGTAATATTCCTTGTGCTCCAGGCCTGATTCTCGCACCATGTGTCATCATTTGCACTAGTGAAATGTGGGTGTGAAATGCTGTCATTCTGATGTGGCCCTGTGCCTTTCCAGTGTGCTGGTGCAGATGACCACAGTATTTTCCGGGCAACCGGGAATCAGGCTCTTTGTGTTTCAATCCACCACTTCTTGGCCTCCAAGAAATCAATAAACCCCCAAGCAACAGTTATTTTATAGTGTAGAAAATAAATCCATGTGTTTCTCTTATGCCTCCTCCACTGGGTCTGAAAGCAGCAGGTAAGTAACACACAGCCTTGCTGGGGATCTGTGCTGCTGACTTTCTCGGTAACGGTCTGGTACTTGCAAGGGAACAAATCAAAAGAGCCGTGTTTGGTTTCAGCTCTCTTTGAAACACTGGAGGGGATAGAGCTTCCCACAGGGAGCAAAACGAACATGTTTAAACTTGTTTGACAATCAAGATGGAACAAAAGAAAAATCAATTAAAAAAATTGAATAGCATGGGGTTATTTTAGGTTTCAAGATGAGGGGCCTGATCCTGCACATATATCTATCCATCATCTCTCTTGGGTTTTATATAGCAACTATTGCTGTGGTATGTATGGCCTCAGTTCAGCAAAGCACTTCTACACATGTCTAACTTTCAACATTACATTGATTAAGTGCTTCGCTGAATCAGGGTTTTGTTGTATGGGACTTTATTGGTCTGCACAACCAGTGGTACTAATCACATGTGCAAGGGCTACAGAATCAGCCTCCAGCCTTGTATTCTTCACTTACTGGTATAAAACAAAGCAAAAGTGTTGGTTACAAAAGTGGCTCTTATTTCTGTCCCCTTGGTAGCATCTCTAGGTACTATAGGTGCTGCCATCAAATAGCACCAAGGCACTCTGGTTTGCCGGAATTACGTTCCTTGCCTTCTTCCTCACCCGGGCCATGAAATAACACTCTCCCTAGCCACCTTTTTATTCTGTTCCCGCATGATCACCGGCTGAAATGCAACAAGGATGTCCAAATGTTGATCTTGTTTTAAGTTTCTGCAGGCTGCAGTGAAACTCAAGCAAAATCTGGAAGTCGTTGTGAAATCAAGCCACAAGACCCCTTTTCCAGTGAAATATATAGCTTGATGCACTGTGCAGTTGAGGAGCTTTACAAGAAGAGGAACATTTGCCTTGGGACAAACTCAGGTAGAGCAAACCATGAATATTCTGATGTGCTGAGACTGAAGAAAGAATATAGCATGATTATTAAGTGCCAGTTGCAACTTGCATGACAGGATTATGGTTATCTTCTCCCATGATACTAGGGAGATGAGTAAAAGAGAAGCAGATGATCCACGGTCTGATCAGAAAAGATCTTACAGTCTGAACACAAGAGTGGGAGTTAGGAACTCCTCTTGAGTTCTAATCCCAGCCTGATGTGCCCCCTTTCTGTGGCCTCAATTGAACTATTTAGAAGGACATTGGCAAGTCAAATCTGGCCTCAAATTTAAATTTTTTAAAATAACTTTGAACAAAAGACCCAGAGCAATATTTCCATGATTTTGTTTCTGAACTCCACTGAGGGGTTTATTTTTTCACTAAGAAATTTTTCCTGCAGTATTTGGAACCCTGACTGGGAGACAGGAATGCCAAGTTCCATTCCCAAGTCTGGTGAGCCTCTGGGCCTTGTTCACCCCATCTCTAAATTGGAGCTTGTAAAGTGTACCTTCATAAAGCGTTTGCAGGCTCAGCATTAATGTTTGATTTCCCAGTAATATATTCATTACGATCATTTGTCATTTCCTGGTCAATGCACTTTCTGGCTACCAGGGACTTGCATATTGCTGCAATAGGAGAAAGGTTAAATCCAAAAAGTCTGTTTCCATTAACATTTTAACAGTAAATGTCATGAAAATATTTGGATTAATATAAGGTATGATAAAGTTTTGGATCTTATTTTAACAAACCCTAAATGTGAAGTCTGAATAAACTACCTGACCATGCCCCTTTTATTTCTCCGCTCTAGTTACCTGCAAATGCTCTACACAGGAATACCATTAGCCATTTGTTTTCTGGCATGTTTCTTGTGATCCTTTTATTGGCTGATTGTTACTGATTTGTAACATCACAGGGAAGTCCTGTTTGTATTTGCTTGTGTCTTGTTGCATTATATTCTCCTGAAAAACAAAATATTGTAAAGATTGATAAAATTAAATTAAATTATCAAAGCAGCAACAATAGGGACTAGAGCTTCAACTAGTATAAATCAGAGTTACATTAACAATCAATTTACGTGACTGCAGATTTGAGCCACATTGATTTACACTGGATAAGGATCTGGCCCCGTGAGTTTAAGAAATGCAACAATGAGATGAAGGAATCTGGGGAGCCCATTAGACAAAGAATAAAGAACTGAAAGTTTCTATGTCAGGCTCCCTTTACTTGAACTGCCTGTGTACCAAAGTCAAATCATGGAACTTTTAAGGTGTCTCCTGTGTTCATCACTGGGACATGGGAGGCGGAATGTGTTTAGTTCTCATTTTCATTTAAATTAAAATTCTTTGAGCCTGGTTCTTCTCTCCCTGAATACTATTTTACTCTGGTGCAATTGCATGGGATTCACTGCAGTGCCTCCTATTTCCCACTAGTGTAAGTGGGAGGAGAATCACATTCAAGGATGTAATAAAAAGTGAGGAAATTACTGAGCAATGGAAGGGTTAAAGGCCTTTCTTTTTTTAATTGATCTGTTAGGGCATGTCTACACAGGGAGTTATTGTGGAATTAGTTTAATTCACTTTAACTTTCATTCAGAATTACAGTGGCCTTAATATAGTTTAGTTTAATTCAAGTGAATTAAAACTAAACTGAAGGTAGGCCACTTTAATGCAGCATGAGAGTGTTCACACAGAGGTTTAATGAATTTGCTTTAAATTCACCCCATTAGTTAATTTGGATTTTCCTGAGAGGTTCCATGTAGAGGAACCCTAAGGACATACACGGCTTTTAAAATCTATGCAGGATTTTTCTACCTACTGAGTATATGGGGCCAAATCCCGAAGTCAGTACTCAGCATTTATTCACTCTTTACTCAGACAAAACTCCTGTTGGTATCAGTGCAAGAGCTTATCTACAGTTGGAAATTTACGCAGATTAAGGTAGGGGGTGAATTTAATGTGCAATGGCTATTCCTGAATAACTTCATGTGTTGACATGAAGTTTTAGGTATCTGTTTTCATCATGCACCTCAAATATATTTTTAATGGTGTATGCTCTCTTAGATCCAGCCCCTGACCACCTCCTTAGAACCAAATACTACCTAAAGATCCCTGTACCTATGGGGTGGAACAGGCCAAGTCTAACCTGATTTAAACCCTGGGGTTCTCTGCTCTGCTTTTTTTAAAAAAAACAAAAAAACAAAAAAAAAGCCCAGCCAGTGAGAAGAGAAACTGCTTTCTAAAAAGTCAGGGCTGGATTGAATTGTTTGTTCCAGCCTTGTCCTCTGTCTAGAGTCAATCAGTCAAATTAATCACAAAACAGCCCTCAGTCAGTTTGGTACTTGAGAAATCAAGAACAAAAGACCTCAGTCAGATGCTGTCATGGGAGCGAGGCCCAAAAAGATTAGGGGGAAGCCATAGAATTGAAGTGCTGCTAACTAAAGAAGCATTTTTGATACAGAAAATTGTGTGTCTGGTTTAAATGAGACACTTTCTTTTTCTTCTTTTTTTCCTTTCTTCTTTTGTTATGTATGGACAACTCCATACAAATGGACAAGTCCAGACTCTACATGTGTCCATGAGAGGGGCAGGGAGAAATTTCTGACAATCCATTAGAGGCAATTGAGAAAGGGCCCCATCTGAAGAGATATAGAGAGTCCTCAACTCCTGCTGGAGGCAAGGGGAGATCAGGGCAGTTAGGGCCTGATTTTTGGAGGTATTTAGATGCCTAAAAAGTCAGGCACCCAATGGGATTTTCTAAAGCACCTAGGCACCTAACTCTTATTGTAGTCACCTCAGTACTTTTGAAAATCCCACTAGGTCACCTCCCTGAACCTTTAAGTACTTACTGCCTTTAAAAATGGGCCCTTAGAATCTCACAGGATTGGGTCCTGGGTGAACAAAGTCAGTGACTATAGAATTGCATCTGTCTATCAGACTACTTGGTTAGGAGCAACTGAAGCATGGGCCTGATCCTGAGCACCACTGATTTGAATGGGAATTGCTAACCTGCACGGATTGCATAATCAGACCTTTTGATTGTTTTAGCTCTGCTGGAGAGAACTGGGTTGCCTTTTTATTTATCTGCTCAACTCACCGGCTCCAACATTTAAGAAACAAACAAGGCCCAAAGTCTTATTCATTGTTCATGAAATCAGTCAGAGTCCTATTGCTGGCCTTCACCGGTGCCTATGTGTTCTGTGGGGGGTGATGGAGGTTAAACTGATTATATTCACTTCAGGGTGAAATTAACCTGTGTGGAGACAGGTAGCATGAGGCCTATGCACTGCTTAAATCCCATTTAATCGAGTTAAGCCTAGTGCTACCCTTTTTTCACCCACCGGAACTTAAATCTGTTTCGGATGGTTTGATCAGTTTCTTGTCATTTACTTTAACCTGGCACAAAGGAGAGACTGATGGCTCCTGATGCAAAAAGACCACCTCCTCATTATATAATATTAAACTAGGTGATTCAGCTGTCCAACAGGCTCAGTGGACAACACACACACACCTATGGTTTTGGGGTTGAATGGGTGGGGCAACATTTGGTTTTAAACCTAGCTTTCAAAGATTAGAGTCTAACACATACCCACTTCAGCTCTTGTATAAGCAGCTGTTTTTCCTGCATAACATGTATCTGAAGGAGCAATATCGGTAACTACTACAAGCACCATTCATATTTATATGCACAATTACCCATTTTGCTGGCACAAAGCTGGCTGCCTGTCTGAGGATTTATACCACGCTGGTGTTGTCAGCACAGTATCTGTGTGCCTGTTGCAGGTAAAACAGTTCCACAGGTGATATTTGTGAGTGCTGTTTAGGAACCAACTTTCTTTTTGTCTTTCTTTCTTATTTGTATTATGGTAGCAACTAATGCACCAACTCGAGGATCAGAGTCGAGTCCGAGGTGTTGTACAAGTAGGTAAAATAAAGACAGTCCCTGTCCTAGGTTATGAGCTCCAGGATTACAAGAAGACATAAAAAAGCCTGAAGCAGATGGGCAGGGAGATGGAAGATAGGAAGGGAAGGTAACAGTAAGAACGTGTTGCATAAGTCAGTAGTCTCAGCAGCCCAGCCTGACCAATGACTGACGGTAGTACTTTGCAGGCATCTACGTCTGATTTCACCCACATAGTAGCTGCTACTCTGTATCCTTTGTGATTTATTTTTGCTCAGCTATTTCCTAAAGATTCGTAGTGTGTGGGATTAGTTTATGCACACAGTTTAGGGTTTAAATTAAATTTTTAAGATGCACAGGCCTTTTGGGGCACTCTGCCCAGGGATGATTTTCATCCTCAGTGATTTAATTTTAAGAGAAAAGTTGGGGAAATTTACCTGTTTGCCTAAACTATCTGTTACCTTGTTCTAATGGTTCTATAATTTTCCCAGGCAGGCAATGTATTTTCCCCCTCCTCCTGTATTTTGCTATGGTTGTATTCTTGTTTGTTAAATATGGCTTGGCATTATTTGCCTCATTTGGGAGTTTTGAGAACATTGTGCGGTTTCCTGCTCAATGTCCTCCTGTTAAAAGTTTCACAAATCAATCTTTGCCTGCAGCAGAAACTCATGCATACCTTGTCTATCTTGTAGGTAATCCACCAACAAGAGAATCCTCCCCAACAGGATTTGAAAGATCAGTTAGAGATCGTTTCTCTCTCTCTCTCTCTCTCTCTTTTTGGGAGGTGTGGGGAAGGCAGTGTCAATGGAGCTGGGAGAAACCCAATGGATCAATGGTAGCATCTCTCTAACTTAACCTGAAAGCGGCAAGGAAATTCAAAGTTAGGGCTCACACGGTATTCCCAATTTGCCTAAGCATCCCAGATGTCTCCAGCAATATGTGGTTTTACATAAGGTAAATAGTGGTGTCTAGGCACTCGGGGTAAAATTCATCCCTGTGTAAAGCCACTTCAATCCCATTTAATTCCCCCATTTATGGTTCGAGGGAGATTAAGTGTTGCACAGGCAATACGATGGCCTTCTGTTTGGGGGTGAATTTCACCTAAAGTGAGATGAGGTGTTAAGGACAGAGTGCCAGCTCTACCTTAGACTTTTGTTACTTCTGTTACCTAAAAACAGTCGTTGTTACTGGAAACTAGTGGGCAGATGCTACTCTCAGCCCACTGGTGTAAATGCAGAGTAACTCTATTAGCATCTGTGGATTTATACCCAGGTAACTGAGAGCTGAGTCTGGCCCAACCTTTGTGTTTGCATGTGTATGAGTGAGGGTGTCATAAACAGATAGTTAAGGGTTAATGTTCTTTCACCTGCAAAGGGCTTACAAGCAGAGAACTGACATCTGACCAGAGGACCAATCAGGAAACAAGATTTTTCAAATCTCAAGGGAGGGAAGTTTTTGGGTGTGCGTTTTTTGTGCTCTGTCTGTTGCTCTCTCGGCTCTGAGAGTGATCTCTCTATCTCCGGGCTTTCTAATCTTCTGTTTCCAAGTTGTGAGTACAAAGGTAGAAAGACAATATTGTTTTTTTTGTATTTACATGTGTGTAGTTTGCTGGAATATTTTAAATTGTATTTCTTTTTGGATAAGGCTGTTTATTCATTTTTTTCTTTTAAGCCAATACCCTGTTTCGTCCCTTGAACAGAGCACCATGATGTCTTTTTCTTTCTTTTTATAAAGCTTTCTTTTTAACCTGTTGGAATTTTTTTTAGTTAGGGCTCACGGGATTGACGTCTGCAGCTCACCAGGAAATTGGTGGGAAGAAGAGCAGGGGAAGAGGAATCTCTTTGTGTTAGAGTTACAAAGCTTGCATTTGCAGGGACTCTGAGTGAGGGTAAGAGAACCTGATCTCTTGTTGTGTTTCAAGGAATTGAAGCAGGTGATTTCAGGTATCAGGAGGGTTATTTCCTTGTTTGTAAGATTCACGCATCGGAGTCTTGGGTCCCAGGGAAGTGTTTTGGGAGACCAGGTGAGCCAGGCACTGAGAGTTCCTGCTGTGCAGTCTATCAATCTAAGCTGGTAATTAAGCTTGGAGGTTTCATGCAGGCACCCACATTTTGGACGCTAAGGTTCAGAATTGGGACTTATGCTTTATGACAGAGGGAGTGCCATTGATGTTGAGTGGAAAAAACCCAGCACCAGAAACTATTCCTTCCTCCAACAAAGAAGCATAACGCATTAAAAATAAGATCAACATAAACAGCAAGGGTGAAAAAAACAAAACCTCAGCAAGGCAACTTGTGATCATGCAGCTCTTCCTCCTCCCACCTTCCCATGGATTATTGTAAACCTTGCTCCTATCCTGATTAGGCAGCCCAAAATAGAAACCAATAGTGCTCTCTTCTCTTGAGCGTACTCTTGGAGGCAGCAAGGTAAAGAAAGCAGGGGAGTAAGGCAGAAATCTGAAAGGGGGAGGAGTGGCTGCTGTGATTGGTACTAACGGCTCATTCTGGGGATAGATATGATAGAGATAAGGGAGCTGTGCTTGACTAGCTCGTGGGCCTGTGCTGCTAGTCAAAGTTTCAATGAATGGGATTTAAAAAAACGGAGTGAGCGTGTAAACGTCTCAAGCGGACTCACTACCAGAGTACTTACCAAATGCGGAGCCACCCCGATCTCTCATTTCTGCGCAAAGCGTGCACCGCGAGAGCGGCGCGGTTTCACACCCAAACACCCACTGCCCGCTTGGAAACGCAGCCCAGGGGAGAGGGGTTCGGTCGCGCCCCGAGCGAGAGCTGGGCTGGGTAACAACATGCAGTAGCCCGAGCCCCGCTGACGCCATGGCAGCGAAGCCCAGCTGCGGCCAATCAGCGCTCGCCAGCCCGACTCCCAGAGCTGCTGCTCGCCGCGGGCTGGAAGCACGAAACCATTCATGATTTTGGTGACGTCATCCAAGGGAGGGGCGGGCACTCTGAGCAAAGCCACGCCCCTTCCTCTATATAAGCGCCTTCCCGGGGCGCTGGCGTGGTTTAGCGCTGTAGTGGCAGCTGATAAAGTGTCTTTAGGGTTAAAAGCCGATCAGTGCGTAGCCTCTTCCTGGGCTGCTGTGCCCCTGGCCATCTCGCAGTGCTAACAAGGGAAGCCGCTAGGCTCCTTTGCTACGCGCTCCCTGTTTTCGCATCCCAAAGACGCTTGTCAGCCTTTGTGGTAGGACTTCATGTCTGTATTTTTCCCCATTCACTGGTGAGTACGTTCTTGGCGGGTTCCCCGGGGGCGGTTGGTGGGTTAGGAGCTGGCTAAAGCTTTGACTGTGCCCGGGGTAACTTTTGAAGGGGAGGGAGGGTGATGCTTTTGAGAGAGGGGGATATTTGTCCTGCAATGGGTTTGCAGGCAGAAGTCACAGTCAAGGTTGTGACGGGAGAGGGGGGAGGTGTGAGGGAATGGAAACAAAGGAAGTGAGCGTGGAGGCTGTAGTAAAGCGTGCAGAAGGGCTGTGGGAGGCTTGCTAGAAAACGTGCCCAGACTTTCACCTATTAGCCCCAGTTGCGAAAATCTAGGGGGGCTTGGAGATTGTGCTTGAGGGGCGGGTGGGCTGATTCGGAAGCCCACTTGAGAGTGGATGCGTGAGCTGCTGCCAGGGCTGCAAAGCCTTGTGCCGGAGAGAGGGGTTTTATTCACCTTGGGAGTCTGTGAGGCTGTCCAGGGGAAGCCGTAACAGGCGCCAGCAGTGGCCTGAGCCCCGCTGGGGAGTTGGAAGGGGTGTTTCAGAAGCGATCTGGCTGCCGTTGATCGCATGCTGTAGTGGCTGCAGTCTCCCATCCTTTCACCTATTCTGCCCTCCTTCTCCTTGCGGTGACTCGCAAGCGCCTCTTTATCGTCTCCCTGGCTTGGGAGAAGAGAGCGGGCAGGACTGTGCAAGGATCATGCCGGGGAAGGCAGGCGGAAATGCTTTCCGGGTGTGTGTTTGCCGAGCAGCTGGAACTTGCTAGGCGGCTTGCAGTCCCGCACCCGGTTACCATCCTTCTTGCGCTGAGCCTGGGCAACGTCAGGGGCTGGGACCAGCAACGAAGGCAGAGGCGGTCAGGTCAGCTGGGGAAACTGACAAGGCAAACAGCTCGCTGCAGCTGCTCATCCTAACCCCAGTTTCCTTCTCCAGGGAGACGGTGTAGCCGCCTTCCCGTTGCCCTGCATCCTCCCCCCACTCTTCCCCCCAATAAATTCAGAAGGCCAGACTGTGCTCTGTTATATCCGAGTAAGCAACTGAAATCAGCAGTTACTCCTGGGATGAATTTAGCCCATTGACATCACTGCCCGTTCCTCTGGATTTACACCTATGTAAGGGTGGGCACAGGCTGGGCCAAGCTCCCTTATTGTCTGTACGTGCCTTTTCAAGTGCATCCTTTGAACAATCAGTGTGCAAGTCCATCTGAGGGCTGAAATCCTAATAGCCCTGGATTAGAGCTACCTGCTAAAGCAGATTGCTTGGGAACTTCGGTGAGCTTGTCACCTTCATCTTACTATTGCCAGGTAGCCACGGGGCCGCTAAAGCTGAGGTCCTAAAACCTCTTTTTTTTTTCTTTTTTTTTTTTTCAGTTGCTTATGACTTTCTTGCTAATCTTCCATGTGGGCTGAATTATAGAGGAGTTGCTCCGGTTATAACACTGGAACTTACGCTGCACCTCCAACCTTTCTTTCCAAATTAAAAATGACCCTGTTTAATATCCTTAATGTTGCTTCTGGGAGTTGTAAAAGGACACTGGATTAAGCAGCATTCCTCCCCTTGTATTGTTGGAGCTGAGCGATCTAAACATCTGACTGCATTTCAACAACAATCTTGTTCACTTCCTTTCTTTCGATTCCCTTGATGAAAATAGACTCTGTAGCTCATGCAGTAGTTTGGACTGCAAATGCTTTGGGGGGGCATGGTTGCAAGCAGATTTTTTTTAGTTCAGTTTAAGACAGTCCTAGAAACATGCATGTAGATACTGGCTTTTGCAAAAACCCTTGTTCTACTAATCCTGTGCTGACCTACTAGTATCCTTTTAACCCATCTAGAGTTGGAAAATAGAGAGCTCCAGCTCATCAAACAAATGGCTCTGTGCAACTTCTCTCACTCCCAGGACTGGTATTTTGCAGCAGAGGATAGGAAGTACACAAGCTACTATTTAGCTTAGGCTAGGGAGTTTGCAGAGATCTCCTATCACAAGATTCTTGATGTACCACTTAGTGAGAGCTTGGAAAAGAACACACTTAGCTCTCTACCAGTTACTTGATAGGTGACACTGACAACGATGCGGCTCCACAAGTTGTCATGCCTGAGTGGGGTATCTGACTTAATGAAACATGCGTCAACTTTAATGCTACAACTTCTGCTGCTGCTACTCATAAGAGCTGGTGCATCATATGGTCTCACTTTGCCACTGTAAACAAAGCCTTTGTGCTTGTTTTATATGTGTTATCTGTGTATCTTGTGCTTTGGGATGCTTTTGAAAGCCCTTGTGCTGGTTCATGCATAGTAAGATGGAGTGGCATTGGGAAGGCAATGTAAACTTGTCTGAAGTCACTTTGTGGGAGCAAGGTGCAACAGATGGCCAATATTTTGGTGACAAATGTGAGTTGACCTGTGTGTGCAAATGCAAAGTACTGCGGTTATAAATAGGCTTAAGTAATAGCATAGTAAAATAGAGGAACTACAAGCTGTGAAAATCAACTTCACTTTCTCAAATTGTTGAGCTGGAAACTTCATCATGACTGCAAAAGCAACGCTGCAATTGGCATATCTCCTACTCAACTGGTGTGGAAATCCCTGAGGAAGTAAAATAAGTCAGTAGGAGTTAAAACTGATTAGTTTTTAAAGCTAGGGGGGGAAAATGGTAAGTGCTAGTGCTTGGTGTGGGGTTTTTTAACCTACACTTGAGAGCAAAGTTGGAGGAAGTGGAGTTAAACTTTAATCTGTCTTGGTGAAGTCTTGTATTGCTCGAAGTGAGAGATCCTGCAAACTACTTTTTGGGTGCATGATATTGTGTACTGATTCTTTAGGTGAATAATTTTTTATTCCCTTACAAAGAAGGGGATAGGGCGGGGGAGAACAGAAATAGGATTTAGTGGTTTAGCATTTCAGTTCTTATCTGTGACTAATTCTGCAGCAGTATAAAGCTTTAGTTTTTAGATACCACATAATCTTGTTCAAGGACGACAGTGATTGAATGGCTTCATGAGAGCTGAAAAAGTATCTTTAACTTTGTTTCCAGCCCTGATTATCTGAGATCAGCTGAAATGACTGAGGTGATGATGAGTGCTACATCTATGGATGAAATCGGGCTAAGCCCCCGCAAGGATGGCCTATCATATCAGGTAAGCTTTCTGTTGACTGGATAGCATTATTGGCTGGTTACATAATAGTCAACTATGGAACTGTCCAAGCTAGGTTGCAAACTTCTAGCCTAATGTACCTTTCCATAATCTGAGCTAATAAATCTCGCTGTAGTGAGAACAAGTCAATGGTCTAGAATGTTTGCTTGGCAGGAGCAATTTGTTTAAATTTAATTTCTATCTTAATATCGGATTGTATTAACCAAGTACCTTTTTACATAAATCTGATCATGTAGTATTCTTGGGGAGGGGCTATGCCAGGGGGAAGTTAGCCCTCGTGGACCCTGGAGTTTCTTTGACAGATCTGCAACTTGGTCTACAAGCAGTCTGCCTAGAGCAGATGGGAGGAGTTGTTTGTGGCACTTCAGTCTTTTAAGATAATTCTTTTGTTTATGCTGAGCAGATAAGGCTATTTTAAACTGTTTGCCATGTGCTGTATGAGACAGTCTATTTTCCCATTCTTCTCACAAAACCTTAATCTTAATACTCAGTGGTATAAGCTCCTGGCAGCTGAAGAACCTTTGGTAGGAGGATATAGCATAAAATGACTGATTAGTGGAATTAGCTAGAAACTGGATATTTTTTCCATCCCACAAAAATTGCAAAACTTAAAATAGTAAAGTATTTGTGTGTGTGGGGGGGGGGAAGGTTAACACCCTCCAAATGACAGGGTTCTAAATTTTTTTGAAAATAAAGCAAATTTAAAAAATGAAACTTCGTTATGGAAAATTTGAACTTTCTTTCCAAAAAGATCAACATCCTGTTTTACCATTTCTGAAAACTTTTCAATGTTTTTTCATAACAAAGTTTCATCAAGAATGATACAATTTTGAAAAATGTTTTGGTTCAGCTTAAGCAGCATCTTCAGATGCAAAACTTTTTGACAAAACTTTCAACCTGCTCTAGGGACTAGCTCTGATATATGGGCTATTAATACATTATTGCTAGGTGTGGAGAGCTGTTGTATGTCTTTTGATATTAGCCTATTGATTGACCAACATTTCAATGCTTGTCTCAGTCTATTTTCTACATAACCTGAGATGTGCAAAGAATGAGCATTTGAGTAATTGTACCTTCCCAGTTCTCTCAAATGGCGATTTCCACTCTTTAACTACCTTGTGGAGACTTACTATTAAAGTTTGATATGAGAGCTTGTGCATGCAAGTGGCTGATTTATGTGTATGCCGGATCTGTGCATAACAGGGCAGTTTTTATTTTTATTGTGTATATATAATTACTTCCCACTTGCAGATGCTATTACAGCAACTGTATGTGTAGGTTTTAAGTATGCATGCAAATTGGTGCACCATTGCACGCCTTGCTCTTTAAAAGGGCCTTAAAAGCACTAGCGTAAAGAGTGCATCAACCTGTTAGATCCAACCTGGATAGGGAAAATGTGGTGTATTTGATCCAAAAAACTCTGGTTCCACGTGCTGTGCTCTGGTTACACGTTTGTATGTGAAATAACTGTTTGAGTGGCTCTAAGGATTGTAAGGATGCTCACGGCTCATGAGTGAGTTGGAGCTTCCAGAGAGTGGGCATACTTCAACAAGAGTCCTCAAACCCTGCTTCATCATGACAGCACATAAACAGCCACTGCAGTAACGGTGTTAATAGGTCACCGCATCCAGTCAGGCCAATAACTCTCTTCCTCTAGGCTCCTCTTAAACTGTCCAGACAGGTCTGGAGATTTCGGGATAACCAGTCAGAATCTAGGCACCCTGCTTGTCCTAACTATATTGTGTGAGCTAGGTTTTTCCAGCATTCGCGATACTAGGACCAGGTCTCCACTCCACACTTACTTCAATACAACTGTGGCTCCAGAGTGTGAAAAAACCCACTCCCTTGAGAGATGTCCTTTATACTGACCTAACTTCCATGTAGACAGGACTGTCTCAGCAGGAGAGCTTCTCCCATCAACATAGCTACCGCCTCTCATGGAGTTGGCATTAAGCTGACTGGAGAGCAATCTCCTGTCAACTTCGAGCGCCTTCATCAGCAGCGCTGCATCGGCCAATGCAAGTTTGTAGTGTAGACCTGCAGTAAATTTGTTTGTTTAGACCCTAACACTGGGGAGCAAACTGCTTGGTTGCAGCATTCAAGTTGCTGGGAGTTCCATTAATGTTTGCAAGTTGCATTTAGTACTAAGTATTGCAAATTACTGTATCTGCAAAGTGTTGTTGGCTCTCGGAGCTCTTGCTTCTCTGTAGTGGTCTGGTCCTAGTCAAATACCTGCAGGCTTCTTATGATGCCTACACTTGCTTCGCCTAACTGACAGCCTAGTTGACTGTAAGAAGCTACTTTCTCCCTCTGTTAGCATACAATCTTTGGATGGCTGGGTGGAGTGAAAAGTGGGTGGTCACCTTTTAGTAGGGCCCATGCCACATGCTGGCAATCTCCACAAGCAAATTGTTATATGAACAACGTACAAAAAAGGACACTCGTTTACATTGCCTGTAAATTGGGCTACAGTGGGGAATGACGGTCTAGACTGTAGTCCTCCCACTAATGCACTGGGATGGAAACTGTTTGTCGTATTGTGGTATGGGTTACTAAATATGAACAGCAATAGAAAATTAAACTGGCTTATACAGTTTAAGGTAAAACCAAACACTGAGAGTGAAAGAGGAAACCCACCTAACAGGATGCAAACAAAACCACTAGCTCACTGCTTTCTGTGACTGGCACTGCTGACCCATCCCTTCTGCTGATTGTGAAAGATTTTCTATATGAGAAATTGTACACTAGTCTATTGAGTGTCCGAGTTTAGTATTTTACAAGTGGACAGGGCTAATGAAGCATGAATGCTCCTGCAATATAAGCCACATTGTTCTAAGCTACAAAATCGTCTACCTGTCCTGCAGAGTTGAATTCCAATTATAAGAACCACAGCACTTGGACATAAGAGGCAAGGACTTGTAAAACCAGAATTGGAACTTGGTTGCTTTGTTAGTATTTCCTTGGACAGTGGACAGGCAGTCCCTTAATTTCAGCATGACTCTTCTGTAGCAATGTTCAACTTAATTTTGGATTGTGGTGGTGATGAGCTTGACATGAAATGTTAAATCTAACCATGGGTCTCTAGATCCCTGAGTATTCGAACTGGTCCCTAGTTGGATCCTCCTCCTGGAAGGGGACTGTTCTTCAGAAGGTGGCCCTTCATTGTGGAAAGCTCATGAACTAACTTGCAAGATTTTAGTGCCCTTAAATCAAAACCTCTGTCCTAAAGAAATGAGCATAGATTTGGTACTCAGCTCTGTTTTGAAATTCTCTCATGATCACAGGAAAACAGACTGGATATCCAGCTATAAAAGGCTCTGTGCTAAGAGAATGTAAACATGGAGTTCAGCAGAACTTTGCAGGAAAGATTAACCAGTGATTTCTAAATTTATTGTAAGATTCCTGCCTCTGTCCCCCCACCAGCTGTTGTGCTCCATAAACTTAAAACACTGTCTTCCTACTCCTGGCAACAGACTATCAGTTCTGTCTAGATATACAACTGAACTCATGTAGCTCATGAGTCCAGTGCATGTCAGGAGAATGAACATATCACAGTAAGTTTGCTCTTAAAGTAGCAATAGGAAGGCTTGACTTCCAGAAGGCTGAGGCAAGCATATTCTTTTTGTAGAAGTCTATATACTGTACCTACTTTGGCCTAAATTCTCAATTTGTATGCAATTTTATGTACATAAGCACATCTCAACCCTCAACTTTCTGTTCATTTGGCTTTAATGATAGCTAGCATGGAACTATACTTAAATGCAACCAATAGACAGTCTTGGAGAGTTTAAGCTAATGCACTTAACTCTTTCCTTGTTGGACAAAGCTTTTATTAATACAGTACCTACAACCAAGGCTGCTCTGTTAGCTCCCAGGAGGATGACTCAGCTGCCAGGTTTGAAGGGCCAAAATAGAAGCAGATGGTGGAAAGCAGAGCAGGAGTCTGACACAATACAAGTGTATCCTATGGGAAGCCTGGACAAAATATATCTGAAAAAAATGAAGTCAGACTGGGTCTTGTGACTGCAGTGAAGAGCTATTTTTGGATATCTAATGGCTGTCCCATAATTCCTATGGGAACATTAATACAGTAACTCGTTCAAATGCAGCTGATGGAGCAAGATGCCCCTCCTACAGAGACAAATATGCACATGAAAAGTTCCATTCATTTCCAGTCCGTCAGCCTTGTGCGAGTCCTGTCTCTTTATAGCCAGTTGGAGCTAATATATGGTGACCCCTTAGTTCTCTCTCTCTCTCTCCCCCCACCCCGAGAGAGGCCCATTATCTGAAAACGCCTAGCCACTTCTCTGCTGGCTCACCTTCTTCTAATGTCATTCCACAGCAGCACAAATGTTGTGGGTGAGAACAAGGCTCTCAAGACTAAATTAATCATTTTTGCTGCAGTGTTGTCAAAACAGTCCCTTGACCTGAATCGCTCTTAAGTTCTTGGAATGGTAGCTGGGGTTGAGCACAGTGAAAACATCTTGATGCCTGAGGCAGCTGTACTGAGCAAGCAGTGTATGCCAAACTCTAAGCCAAGAGTTCTTTCCGGTGGACTAACTGCCCTAGACAGGTGACTGACTTATTTCTGAATGGGGTAGGCATGCAATGACTGAGCTGGCTTAGTCACATCCACCCTGCTCTGGTGGGCCTGGGAAGCTCAAACTCTAAGTCATGGTATTTTCATGCTGGGATCCTAGCACTGGCTAGGGATCTGATCTATCTGACGTGTAACCCTCATGCACATGACAGAAACCTGGAGGTTTCCTCCCCTCATTGAGACTAGGACTCTTTGCAGCATCGTCTGCCCATGAAGCCAGCTCCTCTTTTGTTCTGCTGGAGCAAAGTTGATTTTCAATAGGAAAAGACAATATTAGGTGTTGCTAACTAATTCCATATAGGGAGTCACATGCCAATCTGTAACACTAGTGTAAATCCAGAGTAAGTCCACTGACTTCAGTGGAATTGAACTGATGTTGCTGAAACCAGATGTGTAAGGAGTCAGACATGAGAGGTTGTACCCATGGACAAAGACACATGTATTGCCAACCTGATGGCTAATGGGGAACTTAGTATGCCTTCATATTCACCTCTTGTATCTTGTAAGATGCCTTTATATTAACTTAAGTAAGGAAGGCCATATCTGTACTGAGGCAGTCCTGCATTGGAACTGACATCTATGCACTGTGTAAAACTGTCCTCTGAAATGATTCCACTGTACAAAATGAGAGCCTGGAAGAAATAACTTCACCAGTTACTCAAATCCAGATGTGCACAGTACAGACAGTGGCTCAGGAAGTTGCACTGACATGTGCTAACACATGTCTAGTGCATAGATCAGGCTAAACATTTAGCCTAGGAGCACAATAGTGCTTCAAATGTTGATGAATCTGATCAGACCTAAAAAGGATGGAGATGGAATTATTAGGGCTACAGATAACTGTCTTTATTGTAAACCAAGGAACAGCATTAAACTGAAACCCAGGATGATAAAGGGACCATCTGATCACAAGACCTCCATGTAGAATTTCTTGCCCTCCCCTATGCAGCTTTTGCAAGGGAAGATCCGTTATCCTGATTGCAAACGTCGCACACAAACACAACTTTCCTTACCACTTTTCATCAGTATGAGCACTTGTCTATGCTATCCTGAGTAGTCATAGTAGTAACTGGTGCCCCAGCATTTCTTACCACTGACATGCCCCTCTGGATTATCTTTCTCTTTAATGTGAACTTTCATCCTGCCTCTTGGAAGGGTATTGTGTTCTGCTTCTGCGGGTGGGAGTGGGTTGTTAACTTTTTTTCCCTTGACAACCCTCCATTCAGGTCTGAAATGAGATGTAGTTGGTCTCGGATTTTTTCAAGAACATCTAGCTTCTAGTATCATGGTTCTACCTCTAAGGATGGTAGTATCTGTATGCTGTCTCTATACAGGTACGTTTGGGGCACTAAAGAGGCTAAAGCACCCTTGAATTCCATCAGTCTGCATCCAGGGGGTTGTCCTGTATTACTGTCAGAGCAGAGAACCCAGTCTAAAGTACTAGTGTCAGAACATAAGTTTCCTAGAACTTGTCAATACTGATACAATGACCTAAGTGGTTAGGAATGTAGGGCTCTGTCCAAGGCAGCAACTGGCTTCATTTGGGAATATCTTTTGTATCTGGAGGGAGCTGTATTCTCCCACCAGTGTGCTCCTACTAACAGCAATTTTCTGGGTGTCTGGAAGAAAAGACCCCAGGGCTGGAATCAGATCTGTTATGCCAGTGTCAATTTGAAGTTAACTTCCTTTAAGTCAATGGATGTTGCTCTGAATTTACACCAGTGTAACTTTGACTGGAATACAGTCCTCTGTATCTAATGTTGTGATCCTTCCAAGTCTCCCATTCCTCCCTTCCAGAAAGCAGGATGTTCGTGCTACTGCTGTCTCGTTTTGTATTGACAATAATTAGCCCATCATGTACAGTTAAGTACACTGCATCTTACTGTCCAGTAGTATCTGGTTTCCTTATTAGCATTTCTCAGCTTCTTGCAGTCCTCCTGCATGAAGCTGGCAGCCAAAGGTTAGTTTAATTATGGCAAAGCTCCTCTGCTCTGGGGTACTGGGAAAGGGCTCTGGCACCATCTGCCTTTCTAGGGGTGTTAAATATTTTCCATTCTCGGTGCCAAGCTCTCAATCTAGAAGTCACTTTTGGGTCACCTGGCATGGAGATGTATGTGGATGACCTTAAGTTTGGGGCTTCAATTTCTGGTATCACCTTTCAGTTCACCTTCTAGGCGAAAGTTGAGAACTCAGGTTTGCATATACCTGAGCTGGAACTGAATCTACTGCGGAACAGAATGGGATTGCCAGAAGACCTCTGAACAAAGCTTGTCAACCACTGCCTTCTCAAATTCAGGCTAAGTGTGCTGCATGTCATAGTTAGGGCAGCAAACCTATTCCTTGCCCTCTGCAGCCTGCAAAGATGTGTCACAGAGCTCTTCGCATAAAGCTTAGAGACAGGCCTTGGCTTCTAAAGCTGTGATTCAGTGACCGCAGTTGCTGTGATTACATATTCAAAGTTGTATGCAGTCATATGTAGATGGCAGGGGAAAGTTAGCCCATCATAAACGCTCTTCTGTAGCGTTCTTGGCTGTTGGAAGGTGCCAAAAGCTCCTGTCCTACGATGATCTTAGCTCTTTAACTCCAAGACTCTAGTGAAGCATGTAACTACAAGCTTTAATATCTACATTGTATGAGTATTCATGCTGCATTCCAGGACAGGATTTTGAGTGCCATGAGCTCCATGTAAAACCTGCAGTGGGTTATGTGGGTGCAGATTTCCCTTTTTGTTTCCAATTCCTGCTCTGGAGGGGGATGTCCCTCAAGGTATTTCCATCTATGCTGCATTTCAGATTATACAGAGAAATCAGTCTGAGGAGGGTGGGTAAAGGAGAGATTAGTTTCTTCTCTATAGTGAATGGGAATCTGCCTCTTGTTTTGGAGTGGCTAGCGGTCAGATTGCATGGGATAATTTGCCTGATCTGTTCCCTGAATGTAAATGGCAGTCTTATTATGACAAACTTTTCCTTGGTTGCCACAATAAGGGCAACAAGCAAGGCTATCTGTCACATGCTAGGAAATCTGGCTTCATATACTTTTTTCCATCGACTGTCCACACCCTTGGAAAGGGTAATTGCAACATCTCCTCCTCTTTTTTTTTTTTTTTTTTTTTTTTTTTTTTTTAATGCTGCCTCTATGATTAAAAAACATGACTTAGTGGAAAAAAAGCTTGACCTCCTTGGGTTCAGCCTCTCGTGCAGCTGTTCAAGATAAGATTGTGCTAGTAAAAAATAAAGCTGAACACCACATTTGGGGATATTTGTTTGTGAGGAAATGACTAGGTCCTTGGTTTCTGAGAGAACCAATCTGTCAGTCTATTTTCAAAACTACTCCACTTGACCTAATGCAGCTAAAATGGTAGCAGCCAAAGGTTAGCAGTATAATAATTAAACTTTTTTCCTACAGTGTAGGCTATTTTAGTGGCATTATCAGCATATATAACCTACTATAATATGCTTTCTTTCCATTGCAGCCCTCTAAACAATACAGTGTCAAGGTTATCTGTATCCCAAGTCTGGGGAGTTAATACTGAAAGTTCAGTTCTGGCTGCAGCTCTTAAGCAATGGGCTGGGTGTCTGGGATTGGTCTGGCTGAAGCCACTAAATCGTATGAGACGCAGTTACAGTTTGTGGTACTTGCTATTACTCATTCCCAGAACAAGCCATACAGTAACACCCATGTTAATGTCACAGCATTCATAGGCCTTGTCCATACCATCCTCCTCTTAGCTTCCTAGCAGTCCAGCTGCAGGACCTGGCTAAGGTGCCCTGGAGCAGTGTGAGAGAGCTGGAATTAGACATCTCCCTGCCTTGCTGCCTACTACTAGCCTAGGCTGCCTGTCTGAAATGTGGCTTTTTGTTTTGAGCCATCCCTGACTGAGAGTCTCTAATGGCCATACTGAGGCTGTTACTGCAGTATCGTCTCCCAACTTAGTCTCTCCTCTCCCTCTCTTCTTTAGTAGTCATTTAACTGCTACTAAACTGGCAGGAACTTGGGATTATGTCCCAAAAAGTCTTCCATTATCTAAAGAACAACACTGCTAAAGCCTGTGAAACCCTGAGTATTCATAGGTACGTCTGAACTATGCTTTCCTTTGGGTATTGAGTCCTGGCAGTGAATCACAGAACCCTCACTGAAAACTGATCTGCAGAGCTAGTTAATTGACTACCATATTACAGCATATCTCTAGTAGCTCCGTTGAGGTTAGGCCAAATTTTCCAAGAGTGTCTACTGGGTGTGGGTGCCCAGCATAGGACTGGAAGAGGACTTGTTGGATCATTTTGTCCAGTCTCCTTCCATTGCAGGCAACATCGTCATATAATCCTTTTCATAAATATATCAAGCTCCATCTTAAAATTAGGTAGGTTGTTTGCTCCTCCTGGAAGGCTGTTCCCAAACTCACATGAAACACCTCAGGCTTCTGACTTGAGCATCTGCTACTACAACTGGAACTGCAAGTGCTCAGCGCCTATTTGTTTTTTTAAACAGGCCTTGCCTCTCAAAAAAATGAGGCATTCCAAACTAGTGGATGCTTCTGAAAATGTAGACACTACTGTCTAAATGAGGCGCTACTCGTCTCCTCTGCTAGCTTCAGGAAAATGGAGTAGCTGTCGTGACTGCCTTCTCGTATTTTGAAGACTGTTTTATATTTAATGATGCCCAGATAAATGCTTAGTCTTGTAAACAGGACAGGAACTTTTGATAAATGGTTGATTGCTTAATTATCACTGGATAATCCGAGTTGGCAGTTGTCCCTTTTTTCCCCTACTACAAATTCTTGTCTGTGTGAATGGGTTTATTAAAGACTGTCCATCGGTAACCCACAATAATTGCACTGCATTGCTCACGAGCAATAGTACTTTCTTGCCTCTCCTGCTTCGAAGGTTCAGTAAACGTGGCATTTGGTCTTATTCTAGGGCACATACCTACAAGTACTCCTGCAATATACTACTACAAAAGCAAGGTGCTTTTCCTGGATTGAGTTTCTGCCTTGACATCTAGCACTAACAGTGTAGTCCGCTCTAGAGAACCGTCCAGGTGCTCTCCCATGTTCAGCATTATCCTACCAAAATGGCACCAGTGTTTGGGCTTGAATGGTCTGCTGGGGCTATCAAAGGGTGGCATCCAGATGGAAGATGGCAGGCAGTCCAAATCCACTTTAGGACTGGGAAATGCATCACAGGAACTTTCAGTGCAATAGAAAATACTGGCCTTATAGGATAATCTGAAAAAAACCCATAACTATTTTCAGAAATAGTTTATTACTCATTTGCATATCACTGCACTCTAGCCTTTAAATGTCATCCTCATGACTTCTGCATACTGTCCCCTAATTTTAGAAATGTTCTGACTGAAATTTAAAGGTAACCATGTAAAGAGCCACTTTCTCCATGTTGACTCAGAACAAGAAAACCGTCTTAGATAGCCAGTCCAAACCCTTGAGGCAAAAAGACCAAGAAGCTGGAGAGCTAAAATAGTGAGCCTGTTTTCACAATATTTCTGGCCTGACCAAAAGCAGGAAATGCAGACATCAGATTCTCATAGCAAGATTTTTAACTCTGTCTGCAAATTCATGAGCATTGGTGGTAAGCAGTGAATGTCTGGGAGGCTTAGTTGATGTGTCTGAAAGCATAGAGATGTCCATCTTGAACTTTATTCCAGCAGCCTGTCAGTTTTGGAATCCTTCAGACAGCTGCCCCCACCCACTTTTTTTAGTTTTATTTTTTTTGACAGCATTCTGGTGCTTCAGGTCCCAGCCTGGTTCATGAGTTTTCCTGAGAAGCTAACCTGAAAACTCCTGAACTTGCAGAATTTCATCTATGGTTAACTCTGTCCCTTGGAACCAGACCTCTTGAGATTTGGCTCTTGATAGTTGTGATGCTCTGTAAGCTGCTAGCCAATATCAAAACACTAAAATATTCTTTCTAATGGAGGTACTCTTTCTTTTGTTTCAGATTTTTCCTGACCCCTCAGACTTTGACCGTTACTGTAAGCTGAAGGACCGCCTGCCTTCCATTGTGGTGGAGCCAACAGAGGGGGATGTGGAGAGCGGGGAGCTGAGATGGCCACCTGAGGAATTCCTCGTCCAGGAGGAGGAGGAAGAAAACCATGAAGAAGCAAAGAAAGAGAACAAAGAGCAATAAAATGGCAACTGAAGAAAATACAAGGGATTGTATTGTCTTGAGGGAAGAGCCACACCTTTTCTGAAGGTCTTTTTTTCTTAAGAAAAAAGACAGACAAGTTCAATTTTGCACCTGCAAGATCTTAGGTTTTTTTGTATTCTCTGTATTGAGAACTGAAGCCCTTGATGTGACCGACTCTCCAGACCTTCTAAAGAAGGAAGTCCGTGCAGAGAAAAATGTTTGCTGTTCTCAAGATCACTATCTGACTTCTATTTTTTTTTTTATTTTTTTAAGACTCAGAGACAGCAGAGAAATTCTAAGACCCTTGGTGGATGGTGAACAAGCAAAGCTGTTTAATGAGTTGTGGGGAGGGTGGGAATAAAGAAATATAAGCAGTGTTGAGCAAGGAACTGCCTCTGGCTACAAAAGCATGAGACTAAAGTCTTCATCTGTTTCCTTTCTTATAAGCTTCTGTTTATGTATCTGGAGTAGAGGGGAAATGTGTGGTGACATATCACAAATGGATGCTCTGCTGACATAATTGCTGGGTGGCATAGAGAGGCAAAGGGGCTTGTAGTCTTTCCCCAATTGCACATCTCCTGAAGTTACACAAGCATGTGTAGAAGTAATGGATTTCTTGCGTTAACTATCAAACCTGTTCCCAGTCTTTGCCCGGAAGACATTTTCTTGCCTTCTTTGTCTGCTTTTAAACCTTATAATGCTGAACAGCTCAGTTGGTAGGGTCAGTGTGTTCTGCTGCTACTCTCCATCTATTCTGCAAGGTCCTCGTTTATCTGGAGGTAACAAAGAAATTTCATGTAATGTCTAAATCTACCTGAGATCTTGTTCTAGAAGTGGTTAGGATGTTTCTCTCCTGCTAGCTGAGACTGCTGTAGTAAGAACTCATTACAGTGCATAAAGCTTGCAAGGTGAAGGGGCCACCTGCCTTCTAGATGATTCTGGGGCTGCATGGTTTCCATCTCAAACATGCTGGGTCGACTGTCTGATCAAAACTGGCTTAGTAGAGGGGCATGGGGAGAATCTGCAGGGAACTGTTAGATTTGGGTTTTCTTTGTTAGTAGTATTGCTTAACAGAGCTCCAAGACCTAGCAGTGCTGGCAGACCAAGATGCTTGCAGAAATCATCTGCTTAAGAATGGATGAAATTGAAAGTTCCCACATGCCACAAAGTCAAAGAATGTTGCCAAAACTGAAATCAGAGGCAGTCTGAAATCAAATGGCTGACTTGAAAGGATAAGGATGGGGGCAGGGAAATGATGCCTCTTTTCAGACAGTATTTCATGGCTTTTGAGTGTTCTGGGGAAGAAGATGTGCTTCTGATTGTAACACAGTAGTAGGGTTTAATAAAAGGCAAGATGGTTTGTAAGGTCTAAGGTATCCCATGCAACTTGTTCAGTGCTGAGTGTCTCTGTCCTACCTAACTTTTGCCTACAAGGGGAACTGGTTGCAAGGCAGGTTGACTTGCCACTTTCATGGAAAGTGGCAATCGAGCAACTTTATGGAAAAGCCCCAGGGAGGCCCAAGGCATCTGTTTTGGAGCTGACAGGTCTAAGAATAAATGCTGGTAGTTTCCACATTAAAACAAGTCTGTAGACACTAAAGGAAGAAAGACAAATGTTAAGGCCTTAACCAGCCCTTATGATAAAATCCAGTGCATCTTGTCTGCTAATAACTGGTTCAATTAAAAAAAAATCTGTTTTGGACTTTGTGTGTGTATATATATTTGTATCTAATACCTCATGAGTAGTTTAAACGCTGGTAGGGGTTGGGGGATTGCTTTTAACATATCAGCAGAATTGTTTTAGTCTTTGTCTTGCTTGTGGTTTAAACATAATGGCAATAACTTATCAGCTCTGTTACTATTTCAGACAGACCTGAGGGATTGGAGACTGACTTTTGTATTGTTCTGACTAGTAGCAATGTAGAATGCAGCTTGTCTCTTTTCTTTTTAGCAGCAAAGAACCAGTCTTGTGCTCACTCCCAGGTTTGATGGATTTTGTCATCACTGACCTCTCATGATCTAGTGATATCATTTTTAAACTTATGGATCCAGCTGTTTGTATCTGAGCATCTGTTCTAGTCTTGCTGTCTAATGGAATGAGCTTGTACACCTGTATACCAGCCAGTCTCAATGTTTTAAACTGGTACTAGTCTTCAATCTGTGCCACCATGTTGAGGCTTGTTAATAGAGGAGATGTGGGTAGCAAAAGGATGGAAATCTTTCTCCTCCAGATCTGAGGAGAAATGTCTGCCGTAAAGATTGGTATATTCTTGTCTGCATCCTTTTTTTTTTTTTTAAGGTATTGTGTATATTTCTATTTGTCAAATGTATAAAGAACAAAGCACTCCAGTAAAACTCCTGTCGTCTGATGTACATTCTATTTCTGTAATTCTTTTTGAGCCTCAGGGAGAAGCTAGCTTTTTTTTTCTCAAACTACTTTCTTGTCACTGTGACAGTTGTAAATAAAGTTTGAAAATGCTTTCCAACTTGGTGGCTTTTTTTAAACTCTGCTTACAGAAAAGCAGGTTGGGATTTCACATTTCCCAGAGCTTTAATCTGTACTGGAAGCAACCTTTCACTTTAAAAGCAAGGCCATATTATGCAAAGCACTTTGGCATGGCATGTGTCCCAGTAAAGCTGATGTAATTTAAGCATATGTTTAGATTTAATTATAATTCTTAAGGGACTTGCTGAGCTAGCACGTAAATCACTTGAAAGGATGAAATCAAGGGGCCTGACTCTTCATCACCTTGCACCTCTGCAAAGAACTAATGGGTGGGGGAATCTGCAAAGGGACTTGAAGTTCCTGGGGTTTCCTAGGTGCCTAGCTTGCACAACACTGCAATCTACAAAACTAAATTGGGCACCTAGGCTCCCAATCCAACAAAAAAAGCTGTCAAAAAGGGAGACAGCTTAAGAACATGATCCACAGTCTAGAAGCCAGCATGCTAGGATCTCCCTGTCTAAGTTAACCAATGGGAGATGCCTAGCTATCCATGAATGGGGGTGTGGTTTCTTGTGGGAGCAAGGAGGAGGTGGTAGTGGTCATCCTGGTCCACCTTAACTTTAGCATAGTGGTGTCCTAACCACTCAACTACAGTCCTGTCCTGTCCCCCCCCACCCCCCACACCTCCCAATGACTGTTCCACTGTGGGTAAACAAGTGTGCACATGGGAGACACACTGCAGTCCTTGATCAAGGCACCCATCTGGGCTAAAAGTTACTGGGGGGGCACCACCAGCCTTCTCCTGGCTTTTGAATGGGACCCAGTCTGGTAGGCATGCTCAGAGTACCTACTGGATTGGGCTGTTAGGTGTTCATCCCCTTAACTTGCCCACTCTTCCCCAGGGTTTATGGATCATGCTTGGGCTTGTGGAGGTGGAGAGATGGGTGTCTGGGTGTTTAGAGTGAGGCAGCAATGCATGTGTGCTGAGTCAAACACGGGTGCTGGCCTGCGGGAACTTGAGTCCTTCGCTGCAATCCACAACTCATGTCAAACCTGCTAGGGGCTTAGGTGCCTAAGTAGTTTTGTGGATTCTAGCCTAGATTTTCTTTTTCAGAGGCACAAATTGCACTTGAAGGTCTTGAATTGAACCCCAAACTCTCTGGACATCAACCCTGAAGTAGTGCGAGTCAAGAACTGGGCACAATCTGAAGAGATCTTACTGACTAACAAATTGCTTTTAAGTATAAAACCCAAATCATCTCCTTACCCAAGTCTGTCCTGACACCTGTATGTTACTGGCCTAAGCAGCGGAGGTGAAGGTGTGTTTCCCGAACTTGGGATGCCTCTTGTATAATAGGGAAAGCCCCTGACAGGCCAGGCTGGCTTGTTTACCTGCTGCATCTGCAGGTCCGGCTGATCATGGCTCCCACTGGCTGTGGTTCACTGCTCTGGGTCAAAGGGGGGCTGCTGACAGGACTGGCTTTATGAAGGGCAGGGCCTGATCTGAATAGCTGGTGGTGGTCTGGGGCTTTGGTGGTGGGAGTCTGCTCCAGGTCTTCTGCTGCACTGAAGGATCCCTGCTGCCAAAATGCCACCAAATCCCCAGAGCAGACAACCCCTGCCACCTCTGCTGAAATGCCGCTGAAGACCTGGAGTAGACCCCCACTGCTGCCAGGTGAGTTTTTTTTTTTTGTTTTTTTTTAAAAGATGCCTAAGGCATGGGTCCCAATTCCCTGGCATCAGGGGAATCAGCTTAAAGCCAGCCCTGGCTTCTGGAAGCGGTGGACAGTAAATTCCTCGGCCCACACTGCTTCCAGCAGCTCCCATTGGCCTGGAGTGGCAAACCACGGACACTGGGACCTACGATCGGCCAGACCTGCAGATGTGGCAGGGAAGCAAACTGGCCTGGCCCACCAGGGGCTTTACCTACACAAGTGGTATCCCAAGTTTGGGAAACACTGGCTTAGGGTAAGTTGCTGTGCTCTGAACTAAGGCTACCGAACACAAACATTGACTACAGAGACAGTAATCAAGGAAGGTATTGGATGAAGACTAGGGCTGTCAACTGTGCTGGCCCTTCAAATTCAACAGGCCTGCTATGTTACTATATGGTTGTTAGTGACCCAGCTGCAACACAGTTAAAATGTGTAGCACAGACTGCATCTTAATCAGGGCCAACTCCAGGCCCCAGCATGCCAAGCGTGTGCTTGGGGTGGCATGCCGTGGGGGTGCTCTGCTGGGAGGGCGGCAGGTGGCTCCGGTGGACCTCCTGCAGGTATCCCTGCGGAGGGTCAGCCGGTCCCGCAGCTCCAGTGGAGCATCCACAGGCATGCCTGCGGGAAGTCCACCAGAGCCGCGGGACCGGCGGACCCTCCGCAGGGACACCTGCGAGAGATCCACCAGAGCCGCGGGACCAGCGAGCGGCAGAGTGCCCCCCGCGGCGTGCCACCGTGCTTGGGACGGCGAAATGGCTAGAGTCGGCCCTGATCTTAATCATTTTGTGACCAGACTAAAGCCTTGGTCGTGTCCAAAAATGTTAGCTGTCTGACTTGTGTAGCTAGGACCCTTAAATGGAATCTCTCTTTTGGACAGCTTTTCTTGTATCAGAACGTTTGAATTGCAGGTAGGTTACAACCAGAATGCCAGGCTCAATTAACTGAGAAGGTCCTCTATGCTTAATGGGGATAAACTTTGCACTAGGAAATCCAGGTGTTAAGGGCCAAACCCCTTCTGAAGTCTGTATTCTTCCTCCAAAAGGAGGGAATTTGTAGTTTTATGGCTGGGTATATAATGGACTACAACCATATCTACTCAGATTAATTGGCCTGTTACTGGAGCATTAACTTTACACTAGACTGGCTTAACGATACTAACTTGGGACCTGACACTAAAATTAAATGCTTGGGAATTAAGGACACACCTAGCACTAAGCCCCAGCTTAGAGATGCTTAATGCTTTCTTGCTCCTGTGATGTGGATATTTGCATTAGTACTTCTAGTGGAAAAATGTCAAGTTTGCTCTTTCCTGATGAGACTGTGGTTTAAGCCTCTTTCCAAAGTGCCCCTTTAATTAGTTTTTCACCTCTCTTTAGCCTTCAAATTCTCTCCATTATAGCAATGTTGCAACAATCTGTCAAGCTAGGATACAAATCTGTGACATCACTTGGGATACTGTGTTTTCTGCACCAGAATATTGGTTCTCTTATGGCAAAGCACAGAGCTGGTAAGGCTTAGAAATGAGGGGGGAAGGAGCTGGGAGCAAATGAATGTGCTTGCTTGCCACCTCAGCACATGTGAGCTGAAATTGTTCTCTGGCTCAGATTAGAACACCCCTGATTGTGTTTTGTACATGTAGTTCTTTGCCAGCACCAAAAAGGTAGCCTCTCAATCTCTGATCAGATGAACATCATTTGGAGTAGAAGAACTGACCTGGCTGAAGTCAAAACTAAAATGGTCCTAGTAGAACTATGTTGTGGGGGAGGAAGTCTGTTACATGGTGCTTGGTTTTAGCTAGTGTGGTCATTGTCCACCTTATGCGAGCACCACCAAATGGAATCGGCCTGCTGTCAAATGAGTGGCCCTGAGTTCTTGTCATGCTGGTGTTTTCTTACAAATAGAGTGCAGGTTCTAAAGTTAGTCCAGTAATTACTTCTCCCTCTTCCCTTTTGTTTAAAGATTTAATTCCTACTGGAGGGAAGGGGAAACAATGGGTGGGTCTACCTAGCACTTAAACATCCACGTCAGCTGACTCAGGCTCAGGGGATTTGGGCTGCAGGGCTGTAACGTTGCAGTGTGGGCCTGGGCTCTGGGATCCTCCCCTCTTGCCGGGTCCCTGAGCTCAGTCTCCAGCATGAGCCCAAATGTCTACGCAGTAATCTTACAGCCCCGTGGCCCAGGTCAGCTGACTCAGGCTAGCCACAGGTATTTAATTTCTGTGTAGACATGCCCTGTGTGGCTACCATTTCTACTTGAAGCATTAATTCTCCTTAGGGTAGTGCATTTAACTGTGAGCAAATAGCTATACACCATTGTCCAACTTAGTGAACAAACACTATTCCTTGTTTTGGCCTTTATCATACGGTTCTTTTGCCCCATCTTTGAAATTAGTGATGTGTGTTTCCAATGTGCTGAGCAGCTGAACCTCCACTGGATTTGCCTCCTTTTGTGTGCACTTGACCCCTAAAGAGTGCTTCGGTCAGTAAGGACAGGGGTTCATAGCCTGCTTGTGCAGGTAACAATATCTGCTATGGTATAGAAGAAGCATTGAATCAGGCTTCTACTCAGTAGCACTTAAAGAACTAATACCCTCTCTTTGGTAATGACTAGGGGATAACCCCAAATTTCTGCCCTTGACAAAAAGTTCATAATGGTCCAAGTCTGTATTTGAGCTATTGAAAAGAACATCCCCATAGAGCCTCAGCATTACTTTGGGAGATCTTGAAGCACACTTAAAAAAACCCAAAACTTTAGTCTAATAATCTGCAACTAAATGAAAGCCAAGGAGCAATGCATTTTAACAGACATGCCTCAAGCCCTCCAAAGCAATCAAACAAACCAAACTTATATACATAAATCAAAGCAATTACTATACCCTCAGTCCTTGCCAGAGTAGAAAAGAAAAGCTCTGAAATGTTCCAGATTTGCACTGGGTGATTGCTTTCTGTTTATCTTTGACAGGATGAGAAAGGAACAACATTGAGAAAATAAAAAGTTTAAAAGCTGAAACTGGCTCCCTTAACTGAAGTTTAATTATGCACAAATCTGATCCAAACCATCCCACCGCTGCTGTGCATGATATTTTGGAGTAATTTTGCTTGTCCAGGACAAATCTTAGCGGACGCTCATGTAATACTCATCACTCCTCCCAGTTAAGAGAGACGTACCCATGTTTTACAGTTTAAAAAACAAGCATACCTGTCTTTCTGTGGTGCTGTCATTAAGTCAGGTGTATGGTGCTGCCATCATATATGAGATAGATCTCTACGTTTCTATAAGGAAATCACCTTGGTATCTGAGAGAGCCAGAACTAGGAGGGTCTACCTAACTCTGTTCCCAGCTCTGACACTGCCATCCTGTATGATCTTCAGCAAGTCACTTAGGCCAAGATCCACAAAGGTATTTAAGTTTCTAACTTCCAGTGATTACAATGGAAGTGATGAGTCTAACTATCTTGTGGATCTCAGCTTTACCTTCCTTTGCTCAAAAGCAAGCTCAAAAGGGTCTTTAGGGTAAACCAAGGAATAACTGTGACAGGTATTGAGATGCTCAGGTGGGAAGGTGCCACTGATGGGCCAGGTACTGTGGTGCATCATGAATACCAGATGCTTGAACCCCCGATAGAATTGCTGCCCCAAGAGAGCTTTGGGAGGTAGTACCCTGGAAGCATCAGCTGTAGACAGAGAAATAGATGATCTGGGTTCTGCTCTCAGCTGGGCCAAAGCCTTTCTGTGTGAACTTGGGTTAGTCATTCTGCTGGAAGGCACTCTAAGAGTTAATGCTGAAGGTTCCACTCACTACACTCAGAAGTGTAGGGTGCTGACCCTTTTATGGCATTTCCAGGTCACTACTAATAAAGCATTTACCTAGCGCTGCTACCACCTGGGCCTGTCTGTGCTCATTATCCTTGCTTGCATCCTTACACTAGTCTCTCTAAACTGTCTGTGCTTCATTGTGAAGCTATGGATAATACCTACCTTTGTAAGGAAGTTTGAGGTCCTGGCATGAAAGGGACCAGGAATAGGTAAGTTCAAGTTTGTTATAACAGAAGTGAAAGTTTCTGAGTAGTCCTTTGAGTGGATAAAGACTTTGTGCTCAGCCTGGTGTAAGGTAGAAAGCTGGGGAGTGAGATGAGTTCAGAGGCCAGTTTTGCAAGTGATGGCTAGAGTCTGTTAGTTTACAAATCTAGAGGTCATGTTAATGTCATTTGTCTTGAGTACTTTATGAAGACAGTTGTGTTCAGACTTACTGTGGTGGGAAGCTGAGAGCTACCCTGGAACAATAAAGGGGGAAGTGAGTGTTGTTTTTATACGTATAGCATCAGAAATGAGGAATGAATGTCAAAAGGTATGGCCGTTCAGTTTGGGTGCTTCTTTGAACTTTCTTATATCCCTTTGCTTTGAAAATGAAGCTGGCAAGGCAAGGAGATTGTCAGCACTTGTTGGGCTTCTCTCTGGGGGGAAAGGGGACATTGGGGATAGAAGGCAGGGCTATATATCAGTAGTGCCACAACCACATGGTCTTTCTCATGTTGTTTCAGTTCAAAGCCCTAACAGCGTTAATGTTTTAAATCCTCCACAGAAAGTTCTAACCTTGATTCAATGCAAATGTGAGTGAAGGTCCAGATAGGTTCTTATTTTATCTGACCAGATTCATCCAGCCCTAATCAGGGGCATGTCATGTCAGTGATCCAGCACACATAGAGGCTGCAAAGTACACCTCTACCTAGATATAACGCTGTCCTCGGGAGCCAAAAAATCTTACCACGTTATAGGTGAAACCATGTTATATTGAACTTGCTTTGATCCACTGGAGTGGACAGCCTCGCCCCCCCAAAGCACTGCTTTACTGCATTATATCTGAATTTGTGTTATATCGGGTCGTGTTATATCGAAGTCGAGGTGTATTGTTCAGGGCAATTTATGTAGTCTTTCCAATGTTCTTTTTAGTTAAGCTGAAAATTTGTGCGGAGGGGATGGAGGGAGGGGTGAATTAGCCCTGGTTTCAGATGCAAGTGCAGTTCATAATGCTGCATGATCAATTGTGGTGATACTTGAAACAATTCAGAAAATACTAACTGCTGTTTTTTAACCCTCTATTATGGTTAGAAAGCTCAAAACCAGAAGACTGACCAGCTTGAGTGTGGGACGTGGGGGGTTATTTGAAGGAGAAACTGAAAGACTGTAATGGTCCACGTTCATCCGGGTGAAACTACATTGAAATAAACGAATTCGGTGGAATAGGGGCCTCCATTAAGGCTCGGTGCAGAGCTCTTGACTTCCTAAGGTTTGTTACAATGTACAAGGGTGGTGGAGACCTTTTGAGTGAAGTGGAATAGCTGTTCACTGAACAATTGGGAGGGGTCCATACCATAGGTGTTTGAGAAGAAGCACTCACCACAATGAGGATGTTCTTTCCAGAAAGACGTAAGGAAGGGGGTGACAGGCTCCAAAGCCTCTCCCCTTTAGGTCACCAGTTTCATTGCAGGGCAAGGCAGTGGTAACTGAGTGACTTTATCACTTGATGATTGTTGGATGACCCTTGTGAAATAAATGAGTGATTTCACCACTGTTTCCAGTGGATGGGAGCATACCCCAGCCTTTATTCTCTAAGCCAGCACCTCTCACTGGCATGAAATCCCAATAAACAGAACAACCAATCTATGACGAGAAGGGATGAGTATTGTTTTTGAGGTTCTGAATCAGTCTATATCCCCCCAGTGCAAATATTTCCCCACCCCCCCCATTGTCATAAGTACCTTGCTAGCTTTAGCTGTGGTGTGGTTTTTCCATGTACAAAGACCAGCCATAGTCTTTGGGTCAGAATTACCTCTATTTTGCACCAAGAAAACAATGAAAGAGTGCAAAGCTAAGGTCCCTGTGTGTGAGAGAGAGCACAGTGTGTATGTCTCCTCTGTAGAAGGTGACCTCTGAACATAAAACGTCAGCAAGGAGAAAGGACCTTCTCATCCCGAAAAGGTTCAGAAGGCAGAAACAAGTCATAAAAAGATACAAGCTACATAAACCCTTTTGTGAGACACTGGAGCGGGAGCAGTATAAGGAACATGGTGGTGGGGAGAGGAAAGCCACAAAGGAAGTGTATGCTGAGCATTTGCTCTCTACCAGAGCTGTAACCACACAGTGTTACCGTAGCAGCGACCACCAGCTTCATCTGATAAATATAACCAAGGAAGTAGAGAGTACAAGGGGAGAGGATGTCATAAGCCAAGCATGAAAATGTCACAGCAGCTTTGGTTTTATTTTCAACACTTCCTTCTTTCTTCTGCACTTGACTTGTTTATGAAGCCCGGTATTTCCTGTGGAATCGGTTTGTACATGTGTAATGCTATCATTTTCCCTTTCCCAAACATTGGGATGACCCAGGTGCTTCCCTGACTCCAGGCGTTCGTGGAAAATGCCCTCTTGGAGTTGGTGGGAATCTTATAAGCAGGGAATGCCCCAAGAACAAGGGCTGCAGCCTGCTTGCTCAAAGGAAGAGAAACACCAGAGGCCAGATCCTCAGCTGGGGGAAGGCAGCACAGCTGCATTGACTTCAGTGGGGCAGCATCAGCTGACACTAGCTGAGGTTCTGCCTCCTCCTCCTCCCAGATGTTTGGTTCTGGGCACCTCTGTACCAGGAAGGTACAGACAAATTGGAAGGAAGGAATCTGGTTACAAAATTCACTTAGTTCCAGTCTGAAGTGTAGACTGGGCCATATGTTGCAGCTGGATTAGGGGACAACCAAACTGCAATCACCTGCTCTGACATGAATGTAACTTTTTTATTTTTTATCCATGCAAAGAAGGGGGGAAAAAAGAGTGGTTGGTCTGGAGTCATGTTTCAAAACTTTGTTTTCTTTGGCTCTCTCCACACTGAGGCTTGAACTGGGCTAGCTGCAATCGAGTCCAAAAACATTTCCTCAAGAACCATGATTGGCCACTGTTTTCCATCATGTTTGATGCCAGCACAATTGCATTATGGTTGCCATGTCAACTCTGGACATGCTACAGAAGGGCAAGACTCCATCTATACATCAAGGGGCCCAGTTATATCCATTTTGCAATTAGCATGGGAAGGCCCTGAATGCGCTGTCAAATTGAATGAGGTGGTACCTGGTCCAATGGTACCGTTGTAGCTGCAGTACAGACAGGGCCTTGTTTGGCCTGTAACAGTGTGCCCTGTGGATGCAAACTGTATTGCAAGTGGGTTTGTTTGAAACCCCTTCAAACATGGTCACAAGCCCCACTCTGCAGGGGGCCTGTCTCTCATTCCCTTTCTCATGCCCCAGCTCTGAAGCAGCTCTTTACCCTTCCCTGGCCTCTTAAGTAATTGGATACACTCTTATTTTTAATTGGTCGGTTTAATCCATTAATACTCCAGCCAATGCTGTTTGTGACGCTCTTGTGAGGAGGAGAATTAATGCAGAATTAGAGCAGGATTTAGACCGTAAATGTGGCCTGATGGAAAGGGAGGATGGGGTGGGAGGTGGAACACAGTGTGAGCTACGTAGTTCATAGGGTGCAGCTCTTCTCATAGGACACGCTGGGACTTGTTGCTCCAGCCAAACCTTGATTTATTATCCCTATGTCTGAGTAGGAAGGAATTTATATAGTTACCAATCTTGTGACCAGTCTGCCCCCTCCCCAGCCCCATCTTGTTAATCTGAATTAAAATGGAGTTTGCCAAATAATTCAGAAGTCTTGGCAGAGATTCATGGGGTTCATTATAGCTGGGCGTTCAATCTGGGGGTGCGTAGGGGGGGAGAGACGAATTTGGGTCTGTGTACCTGGTATGTAAAGTGGGTAATATGCGTGGGAGTTATACAAACCACCCGCCACTTCAAAACTAAACATGCAGTGGGTAACATTCTCTGCAGAAGGCCATTGGTTCCTCAGGACATATCTCAAACGCAATCTGAGACTACATAAATAATCAGGGGGTCTGACCACATCACCCCCAGGACCCCGATGACATCCCTGTGATGTTGCATCCCATAATGCTTTATAGAAATATGCTTAGAGTGGAAATATGACATAACTGGAATATGTTTTATGCTAGATATGCCATGCAACATATCTTTGCAAAGGTTATGATCTACTGAATATATCCATCCTATCTGTATGCATGTATCATTTTTATATCTGAAGTTATGAGTGTTGGCTCTATGCTCGTATTTAGAGTGTGTGCTGGAGGAAGCATGTAAGGCAGATTTGGTCAACTTAGCATGAAGGGGTTATTCAAGTAATTGGGAGTACTTAATTAACAATGGACTTTGGGAGACGCCAGTCCACATCTGAGCTTTCCTGGGAACGTTCAAACTAACATGTAAACAATGGCCTCTGCCGGCAAAAAGCTGAATCATTCATAGACATATTACTTGCCCAGGCGGCTAGAGACCCCATCTTGTGACTCTGATATTGTAGAAGAGAGAGAATATAAAAGGCCCTAGAAGCCCCTCTATTTTATCTTCAGCTGGCTCAGAAGATAGACTCCTTCCTAGTCTGGATCCAGCAATCACTCAGACTCCCATAGTTACTGTTCTTTGTTCTAGTGTCTTTCAGGCATCTCTTTGGGGTAGAGAGGCTATCTGTAAAAGAAGCTTATTGGAACATCTCTGAGGGTGAGATTTACCTGCATTTAGTTTCCTACTTTATTAGACTTGCATATTTTTGTTTTATTTTGCTTGGTAATTTACTTTGTTCTGTCTGTTACTTGGAACCACTTAAATTCTACTTTTTATACTTAATAAAATCATTTTTTGCTTATTAATTGACCCAGAGCAAGTAATTAATTCCTGAGGGAGCAAACAGCTGTGCATCTCTCTCTACCAGTGTTATAGAGGGCAAACATCTCTCTCTACCAGTGTTATGAGTTTACCCTGTATAAGCTTTGTACAGAGTAAAACAGATTTATTTGGGGTTTGGATCCCATTGGGAATTGGGTGTCTGAGTGCTAGAGACAGGAACACTTCTGAAGCTGTTTTCAGTTAAGTCTGCAGGTTGTGGGGGACGCGGTTCAGACCTGAGTCTGTGTTTGTAGCAGACTAGCATGTCTGGCTCAACAAGACAAGGTACTGAAGTCCCAAGCTGGCAGGGAAAACAGGCTCAGAGGTAGTCTCAGCACATCAGGTAGCAGTCCCAAGGGAGTTTTTGTGACCCAACCCATCACATTCCCATCCAGTTCAAAAGCCATTTCAGCATAGCCCTCCATGGACTGGCTCCAGCCCTTCTCAATTTCTTAAGCCCAAGTGTTCTTTTTAGATCTTCTCACTAGCTTGCAGCTATTGACAGAGAACCTTCTTCTCTGGAGCTCATTCCCTTGGGCTCAGCCTCCCTGTGTCTCTTGGCATCACAGACTGCTCAGCTGAATCTCTCGGTAACTATTAATTGACTGCAAAGCATTTTTGGCTACCGCTCACGTGAAGGATACTCGTGCAACATCATTGTGTCCAGTACTTCATAGAAACCTGCCATAAGTGTTTACCCATACACCTGCCTGCCACCCAGCTATAGATACTCCAAAGTGCTGAGGAAGTGTGCCCCACCACAATGAAATATTAGTCAGTGATTTTGATTAACACTAGTCAAAAATTCACAGAGGTCCATGTAATGGAGAGAGTTGCAGTTTAGTGTCCTGAATGGTGGCCTGGAGCCAAGAAGTTCCAATCAAAACTCTGACACAGATTCCCTTCATGGTCTTAGGCTTGTCACCTAAACCCCAATCCATCAAACCACTTGTGCTTTGTTGAATTTGTGCCTTGGCTTCATCCCATCTTACAGATGAGAATCAACATTGTCAGTGTTGTACTAGGCAAATCCATCTAGCCTAAGCCTGAACACACTCCTACGTTTTGCATCCAAAAGTTCAACTCACTCTCAAAAGCTGTCAGATTCATTTTCCACTGCGGAAAAAGGTGCAGGGTTAAATAGCTTGAGGAGTGCAGGTAGAGAAAATGGAGCGGGGAAGGGGAAGAACGAGAACTCTAGAATGTGTGTGAAATAAAGACCAGAAAGGGAGATGAGAGAAAATCCAATGACAAAATACATATGGCATGTACCCTCTTGTGCCACCTGCAGTCTGGTGGCGAGGGAGAATCCCTCATACAGGCCTGATTCAGGAAAACACTTAATCACACACATAACTTAAAGCATGTGCTTAGATTGCATTGACTTCACCATGTGCTTGAATGCTGTTCTGAACTGGAGCCATGTAGCAAAGGCCTCCCTCTAGCTAGGAAAACATGTGTTTTAAATATAAATTCCCTTGGGGATAAATTAGTTTAAAGTACAAGAAAGAAAAGGTTCATGAACTCAGGTTCTTTTAATGAACCTGCTGATCCCTGTAAGAGCTGGAGAGGTTTGTGAACCCTTGAACTTTGTGAGGTTCTCCCTTCCCAAGCTGTGAAGATCAGTTAGGCTCGTGAAGATTAAAAATACTCCTCTCCTTCCAGATATAATAGGTTTGAATGGCTCAATTCTGCAAAGCATTGCATGAGCACACATACGACTTGCCTCACTTGAATAGTCCCATTGAGGCCTTTGGGTGTTGTGACAAAGTTCCTCCTCTACCTTGGTGGGTCCTGCGCCTCTTGGCAGATTTGCTCACCTCAGTGATCTTCCCCACAGTCTGGGTCAACTCCTCCTGTGTCTGATCAGGAGTTG